>NW_023270323.1:54699174-54892420 GCF_011800145.1 Mirounga leonina | reverse complement strand
AAATAAAATAAAATAAAATAAAATAAAATAAAATAAAATAAAATAAAATGTTGGGTTCTTTAATGTCATCGTGTTCAGCCCCACCAGGCATAAAATGCTTATCTCTGGATATCTCATCTTACATACCATGACAAAAATAAACAACTATTTGGTTAAGAAATTCTTTTTTTTTTTTTTTTTTTGGTTAAGAAATTCTATCAAGTGTTTTATAAAATGCATATAAAAACAATTTTCACTGTAGTAAGTTTTGATAGATATATTAATGCATTTTCTTAGAGTCATTTCTCCTATGTAAGATCTTACCTTATATAATGACTATCATATTGTAATTGGATAAAGAGGATTCACTTAAAAATTATTCTCCAAATGATTTATCTATCAACTTACTAAGAAAGAAAAGCTAATTGGTAAATAAAATAGAAACTATATTCAGTACCCACTATATCCAAGGCCCCCTGTACCTTAAATGAGTGCCAACAGAGTTTTATGTAAACCTCATGGTAACCAAAAAACAAAAGCCTATAGTAGATTCACAAAAGATAAAGAAGAGAGAAATAGGGCGCCTGGGTGGCTCAGTCGTTAAGCGTCTGCCTTCGGCTCAGGTCATGATCCTAGGGTCCTGGGATCGAGTCCCACATCGGGCTCCCTGCTCTGCAAGAAGCCGGCTTTTCCCTCTCCCATTCCTCCTGTTTGTGTTCCTGCTCTCGCTATCTCTCTCTCTGTCAAATAAATAAATAAAATCTTAAAAAAAAAAAAAAAAAGAAGAGAGAAATAAAGCATACCACTAAGAAAGTCATCAATTCACAAAGGAAGGCATTAGGAGAGTCAAAATGAAACAAAGGAACTACAAAATAGCCAGAAAACAATTACAAAATGGTGTTAGTAAATCCTTACTTACCAATAACTACTCTAAATATAAATGACTGAATTCTGCAATTACAAGGCTATAGTGTCTAGAGGCGCTGGGATGGCTCAGTTGGTTAAGTGTCCAACTCTTAATTTCGGCTGAGGTCATGATCTCAGGGTCCTGGATTAGAGCTCTGTTTGGGTCTCCATGTTCAGTGGGGAGTCTGCTTGAGATTCTCTCCCTCTCCTTCTGCCCCTCTACCCGCTCCCATTCTCTCTCTCAAATAAATTAATAAATCTTAAAAAAAAAGGCATAGTGACTAAATAGATAAACAATAGGAAAAAAAAAAAAAAAAGACCCAACTATACCAGATACTCACTTCAACTTTGAAGATACATAGGTTCAAAGGGTAATGATGGAAAAGATATTCCATGCAAGCACAAACCAAGAGTGTAGGAGTAGCTACACTTATATCACACAAAATAGACTTTAAGCCAAAACTCAATAACAAGAGATAATGAAGGTCATTATATAATGATAAAATGATCAATTCATCAAGAAGATATAATAATCATAGATATACACATACCCAACTTTGGAGAAACTAAATACATTAAGCAAATACCAACAGGTGTAAAGAGAGAAATAAATAATACATTAATAGTTAGGGTATTTCAGTACCCTACTTTCAGCAATGAATAGATGATCCACATAGAAGATGAACAAAGAAATGTTAGACTTGAACCGTACTTTAGACAAGATGGACTTAACAGATATATATATATAGAGAGAGAACATTCCATCCAATAGCAGCAAGATATACCCTCTCCTCAAGTGCACACAGAATATTCTCCAGGACAAATCACATAATAGGCCATGATAAAGGATTGACAAATTTGAAAAAAATTGAAATCATACTAAGTACTTTTTTCTGATCACAATGGTATGAAACTAGAAATCAGTAGCAGGAAGAAAGCTAGAAAAATTCACAAATATGTACAAATTAAACAACATATCTTTGAATCAAATGGGTCAAAGGAGAAATCAAAAAGGAAATTAAAAAAAATATCTTGAAACAAATGAAAATGGAAACACAATATACCAAGCTTATGTGAAGCTGCAAAAACATATCTAAGAAGAAAGTTTATAGCAATAGATAACTATATTGAGAAAAATGAAAACCTCAAGTAAACAACCTAACCAGAAAAAGAGAAACAAATTAAGCCTAAAAGATAGCAGAAGAAAGGAAATAACAAAGATCAGAGCAGAAATAAATGAAATAAGGAACATAAAAACAATAGAAAATATCCACAAAACTGAGTTGCCATTCTGAAAAGATAAACAAAATTGATAAATCTTTAGCTAGGTGAAAAAAAGAGATAACTCAAATAAATAAAATAAAATAAAATAAAATAAAATAAAATAAAATAAAATACATAGTGTAACTGATACCACAGAAGTACATAAGATTATAAGAGAATACTGTGAACAATTACATGCTAACAAATTAGAAAACCTAGAAAAAATGGATAAATTCTTTCAAGCATTCAATATAACAAGACTGAACAAGAAATAAAAAATATAAATAGACAATAATAAATAAGGAGATTCGATTAATAATCAAGGTTCTCTCAACAAAGAGAAGCTCATAGTCCATCACCAGATGGTTACACTGGTGAATTTTTTCAAACAGTTAAAAAAAGATTAATTCCAATCCTTCACAAACTGTTCCATAAATTAAAGATGAAGGAATACTCCCAAACTCATTTTATGAGTCCAGTATTACCATGATACCAAATTCAGATAAGGACACTATAAGAAAAGAAAAGTATAATAAAATATCCCTGATAAATATGGATGCAAAAATTCCCAACATAATATTATCAAACAGAACTGAACAGCATATTAAGCGTCATATACTATGATTGAGTGAGATTTATCCCCAAAATGTAAGGATAGTTTAATATATGCAAAGCAATAAATGTGATATATCACACTAATAAAATGAAGGATAAAATTCATATGATCATCTCAAAAGATATAGAAAAAGCATTTGACAAAATGAAACATATTTTCATGATAAAAATTGTCAATAAATTGAGTATAAAAAGAACAGACATCAAGGGGCACCTGAGTGGCTCAGTGGGTCAAGCATCTGACTTCAGCTCTGGTCATGATCTTGGGATCCTGTTCAGCGGAGAGTCTGCTTGTCCCTCTCTCTCTCCTTCTGCTTCTCCCCCCACTCATGCTCTCTCAAATAAATAAATAAAATCTAAAAAAAAAAGAACATACCTCAACACAGTAAAAGCCATATATGAAAACTGAACAGATATCAAACTCAACAGTGAAAAGTTAAAATATATTCCTTTAAATTAGAAACAAGGTAAGAGTGCCCAATCTCACCACTCTTAATCAACATAGTACTAGAAGTCCTAGCCAGAGCAATCAAGCAAGAACTAAAAAGCATTCAAATAGGAAAGGACAAAGAAAAATGGTCTGTTTGCAGATCATATGATACTATATGTAGAAAATCCTAAACAGTCCACCCAAAAACTGTTAGAACTAATTAATGACTTTAATAAAGTTGCAGGATGTACAACCAACAGAGAAGTCAGTTGCCTTTCAATACATTAATGACAAAATATCTGAATGAGAAAGTTTTAAAAAATTTCCATGTACAATAGCAACAAAAACAATAAAACACTTAAGAATAAATTCAACCAAGGAGGTGAAAGATCTGTACACACAAATCTACAAGATTGTGATAAAACAAATTGCAGATAATACAAATAGAAAGATATTCTGTGTTTATGGATTAGAAGAATTACTATCGATAAAATCTCCATACTCCCCAAAGCCACCTATAAATTCAATGCATCCCTATCAAAATTCTAATGGAATTTTTCACAGAAAAAGAAAAAAAAAATCCTGAAAATTTGTATGAACCACAAAAGACCCAGAATAACCAAAGCAATCTCGAGAATAAAAAAAGCCTGAGGAATCACACTTGTTGATTTCAAGCTATACCACAAAGTTATAGTAATCAAAACTGTGTGGTACTGGCATAAAAACAGACACATAAATCAATGCAACAGAACAGAGAGCCCAGAAATAGACCTTGAATATATACAGTCAACTAAATATGTCTTGGCAATAATGTTTTTGGATATGACACCAAAAACACAAGCAATAAAAGCAAAAAAGCAATAAGTGAAATTACATCAAACTAAAAAGTTTCTGCACAGCAAAAGAAACAATCAACAAAATGAAAATGCAACCTACAGGTTGGGAGAAAATATCCGCAAACCATGTATCTTCTAAGAGATTAATATACAAAATATATAAAGAACTGATAAAACTCAACAACAATAAAACCAAGAAATCTAATTTAAAAAATGGGCAGAGGAACTGAATAGATATTTTCCAAAGAAGATCTACAAATGGCCAACAGGTACATAAAGATGCTCAACATCATTAATCATCATGGAAATGCAAGTTAAAACCACAATGAAATATCATCTCATATCTGTTAGAATGGGTATTATCAAAAAGACAAAAAATAAGTTGTCAAAGATATGAAGAGCACGTCCACAATTGTTGCATTTTGGTGGGAATGTAAATTGATACAACCAATCTGGAAAACAGTATGGAGGTTCACCAAAAAATTAAAAACAGAACTACTAAATAACCCATCAATCCCACTTCTGGTTATATACTCAAAGGAAATTAAAACAGTATATTGAAGAAATACAGTTGACCCTTGAACAATACAAGTTTGAACTGTGCAGGTCCAGTTACACACAGATTTTCTTTATATATAAACAGTTCAGTACTATAATGTGTTTTGTCTTACATATGACTTTCTTTTCTCTAGTTTATTGTAATAATACAGTACATAGTACATATAACAGAGAGAATGTGTGTTAACCAACTGTTAATGTTATTGGTAAGGCTTTGGGTAAACAGTAGGCTACTCATAGTTAAGTTTTTGGGGAGTCATAAGTTATACACAGGTTTTTCGACTGTGTGAGAGGTTGGTGCTCCAACCCTCACATTGTTCGAGGGTCAACTGTATATTCACTCCTAAGTTTTTCTTTTGTTCAACATTTCACAATAGTCAAACTATGGAAACTACCTAAGATTCCTTCATCTAATGAACGAATAAAGAAGATGTTGTAGACACACACACACACACACACACACACAGTTATTCAGCCATGGGAAAGAAGGAAATCCTGCTATTTCTGACTACCTGGATGGTGCCTGAGGGCACTATAATAAATGAAATAAGTCAGAGAATGACATATGCTGTATGGTATCATTTATAAATGGAATCTTAAAAAGCCAAACTCATAGAAACAACGTAGAATGGTAGTTGCAAGGGGGTGTGGGGTAGGGAAAATAGAGAGAGATGTTTGTCAAAGGGTACAAATTTGCAGTTAGAAGATGAATAAGCCTAGGGATTTAATGCAGAATATTGTGATTATAGTTAGCAATAAGGTATTATACACTCGAAAGTTGTTAAGAAAGTAGATCTTACATGTTCATACAACAAAAAAGAAATATGTGACATAATAAAAATCCTAGCTAATATTAAGGTGGTAAATTAGTTAGCCCTATATAAGTATACCAATCTAGCATACAGTACATCTAAAACTTACATAGTGCTATATGTCAATATTATATCAACAGAGCTGGAAAAAAAATAAGTGCCAGGTAAAATAAGCGAAGGATGCAAGATAGAAAAACAGTATGGTAAAAAAAAAAGAGAGAGAGAGAAAGAATTCACTCTGGATAGAAAAGTACTCTCAACACTGATCCTTTAAATCATCTGAGATCTTTTTTTAATAAATATTGATTGCTGCTTATCAGAATCTCTAGAGGTTTAGCCTACACAACAAATATGATTCATTTTGAGAAACACTGGCCCTAGGGGTTAGACACTCTTAATCAAACATTAACTAGGGAAAAATTATACTTTTCCAAAGTGAAACCCATGAAAAATACAGAATTCAGAGCTGCTAATTGCAGGCATTTTTATATTTCTGTAAACATAATTAAAATTTGGTTTAATTTTCAAATTTTTCCTAAGCATACAAATTCACTAAATGGGTAATTATTTTCTTCTATTGATCTCTGTTGCTAAAATAATTATTTCAACATCTACTAGTTTCTAATTATTTGTTTCTGCTAGAGGACAAGTGTGTGTATTTGTGCTTGTGTGTATTTTAATGGGGCTGTATCTTTTGATGTCTAATATATATGAAATCCACTACACATATCAGCAGAACTCTGGTTAACGGATACTACTTGTGTGTTACTGTTTTAAGTGTTATATAATTTACAGTACAAAATACTTTTCTTTTTTTTTTTTAATATTTTATTATTTTTCCACAGAGAGAGACAGCGAGAGAGGGAACACAAGCAGGGAGAATGGGAGAGGGAGAAGCAGGCTTCCTGCTGAGCAGGGAGCCCGATGTGGGACTCGATCCCAGGACCCTGGGATCATGACCTGAGCTGAAGGCAGACACTTAAAGACCGAGCCACGTAGGCATCCCAAAAGACCTTTCACTTAAGCTAAGTAAGCTAACAGATAAATTCTGCAAGCAAAATTTCTAAAACCTTAGATTATCCCTTGAACAAATAGTGTGAAATATATTCAGATTTATACTTAATAATTTATGTTGTTTAGTTAAGGTACTACACAATATCATTAAACCAAAACAAGTTTACATATAAAGACCAAGTGCTCTAAATCCTATGATATATTGAATCCACATTTATATGGGTCTAGTTTGACAACTGATGTGACTAGCAAAATCCTAGTCCATCTCTCTGGGAAGCAGCAAAGGCAAGACAAGCTCAAGTGACCATTTATTATAAATGGGAAATGAGTGTAAAGTTAGCAAAGGGCATCAAGACTAGATTTTAAATTGATTTTAATACCAATCTGGGGAGTGTGGTTTTAGCCTGTACTCAATGGAGATTTTTTGAAAAATTTTGAGGAATAGAATGGCAGATGAAATTTATATTTTAGCATGATTGATTTGGCAGTGCTATACTAGGTGGATTGGTAGGAACTGAAGTTTAAAACAAAACACCAGTTAGAAAGCTATTACTGTGGTTCAAGTCAGATATGGTGATGAAGAGTTAGAGGAATAGCAGTAGAAACATACAACTAAAGAAATATATTAGATCTCAGTATGAACTCAGAAAGGACAAAGGCATCAAAAATCACTCTGAAGTCCTAATTCCAAGTAGTACCGAAAATGCTGATGAATGTTAAAGAAAGAGAGGGATAAAGGAAAAAAAAATGAATTTAAAATATAAGCCACTGAAGATGTATAGCAGAACTAGAATAAGTGTGGAGCCCAGATATAAAAACCATGTAAACAATTCTAAATTTCTCTTTAGATACAGTAATTCAATGGAAGATTTTCTAGAATAACACTGATTGCCACTTGTTAGTTGTTATAAAGGGTCTTTCTTAGTGAGACTGAAACCATCTCCCCTGCTAGACAATTTTCCAGGTTCAATTTGTTGCCATTGTATCCAAGAAAGATCTGATACATTGTCAATATGCTCTTACCAGCTCCCTTCTGCTTCTCTTTTCAATCTGGGATGATGCCCAGGAGAATCAAGAAATACTAGGATTTTTCTATAACTCTATTTTACGCTGGGTCTTTTCATAAGGAAGGGCAAGATATATTCTACCTCATTCTTCCCTAAGATAAACCAATACAGATATGATGTTTCAGTAGTGTGCTTTCTACGTGATTATTTTCCAGAAGCATTTTGTTAATCGGTCCTTTATACTAAACTGTTTAAGTTATTTAATCAATGGACAAGAAGGATTTAGAATACAAATGTAAATTATTCACTACAATTATTTTGGCTCAGCAGTGTTTTAAAAGTGCCTACATTCTATTTGAAACTAATGTATAGTTATTCATAGAATCATAGCTGAAATTTTAAAGTAAAAATTGTAAAATTTGGACCTCCTGCTTTCAGGAATTCCAAATATGATTATCCCATTTTTTGATGAATATACTGAAACATAGGTAAGTTAAATAGTTTAATTATAGTTACACAGATTTTTTTTTAGCAAAACTAGAACTATATCCCAATAATTTAGTCTCCCCTTTTATTGTTTCTTCCCTTATTCCCAATGCTTTCAGCAGTGATTGCAATAATTGCTATAGACAGGAAATGCTATGTTTTAGATTTATAATGTTAAGGGAGAATTATCAACATAAGGGATGTAAATTGAATAATAATGAAAAATTAGTCTTATGTCCTTGGCAAGAAGCACCAAAAGCACACCATAATTAATTGCAGCTGTTTTCACACAGCAATTGTGTAGTTTCCTTTTCTTCCTAGGAGTTGCTGAATCAGGCTATGCAGGAAAGTTGATGTATACCTTCCGTGGAAATGAGATGTTTTAGATGCACTGTTCTTGGATGCCAGGATGGATGACAGTGTGAGATATAATCTTTTCCTGTTTAATGCAATCCAAACCAATCTACATTCTAGAAGTCATTTGATTTCTCCTCTCTCTAGAGCTATCAGATAGCAAATAGCTCTCTGGGGACTCCATTCATGCTGAGATTGCACTAGCTAGTGATTACACTGCTGAATCAGTCTGTAATCAATCTTGCATCCTACTGATCTTCTTTGGAGTTTTTCTTTTGATCACCAACTAATGGAAACACAGCATGCTAAAGAATAATATAGTTTCGTCTAATTGTAGCTCCACTGAAAAGGCCTCTGGGTACTCTTGTATTCACCTTTCAATGAAAGTGTTCATAATGCAGTCAATTTCTGAAGTCAAAACAGATAATTATTATACAGTTAGCTTGATTTATCTTGAATATAAATACATCACTTAAAATTTTATGAGTTCTCAAAACAAAAAGTTTTCTAAAACAAAAGTGTACTTTTCTTCTTTTCTATTTTTCTATTTGTGGTCAATCCAGACACACTCATAGATACTTGGATAAGTAGTCAGATGGGCTTCATAATTAGGAGATGCATGTAGAGATAGTAGAGAAACATGAATGTGTACATGATGAATTTAAAGGGCAACAGAAATTCTTTTACTTTGTGTGGAGACTATTTCTTAATAAGAGTTTTTGAGGAAAATATCAGAAATCTATTTTTAGCTGCTACCAAAGTAATATATGTATGAAGATATGTGAAACAATCATTCAGGCCACATAGAAACTAACACAAGGCAAAGATTTGTGTTTTTATAATGTTATCAATAAGTATTTCAAGAATACAGCTTGATTGGGCCAAATTAGCAAATTACCCATATTAGTGTCTGCCTTGGTTTGTGTTTCACAGAAGAAAGCAGAACCTGAGAAAGTGACTTGAATACATAAGGCCAATTACTGTTTGTTCTGGAAAACTAGGGTGGAGATGAAGGAATGGCAAGAGTAAAACATGGAATGAAGAAAAAACAATATATTCAACATCCACAAATCAATCAATATGGTAGACAACATTTAAAAAATAAAGGACAAAGTCATATGATCATTTCAATAGATGCAGAAAAAGCACTTGATAAAATTCAATATCCATTTATGATTTAAAAAAAGCACTCAACAAAGCGTTATAGAGGGATTGTACTAAACCTAACAAAGGCCATATATGACACACTCAAGGCTAACATACTCAAAGGTGAACAACTGAAAGCTTTTCCTCTAAGATCAGAAAGAACACAAGGATGACCACTCTCACCACTTTTATTTGACACAGTGCTGGAGGTCCCTGCTAGACGAATTAGGAAAGAAAACATAATAAATGTCATCCAAATTAAAAAGGAGTAAAACTATCACTCTTTTCAGGTGATATGATATTATACATATATATTAAAAAATCCTAAAGACTCCAGCAAAAACCTGTTAGAACTGATAAATTTAGTAAAGGGACAGGATAAAAAAATCAACATACAGAAGTGTATCCATCCACTAATAATGATCAATCAGAAAGAGGAATCTTCTTTTTTTAAGATTTTATTCATTTATTTGGGAAAGAGAGAGCATGAGCAGTGGGGAGGGGAAGGGGGAGAGGGAGAAGCAGACTCCCCAGTGAGCAGGGAGCCCCATTCAGGGCTCAATCTCAGGACCCCGAGATCATGACCTGAGCTAAAGGCAGACGCTTAACCAACTTAGTACCCAGGTGCCCCCAGGGAGAGAAATCTTTTTTTAAAAATATCATTTACAATTGTATTAAAGAGAATAAAATACCTAGTAATACACCATACACTGAAACCTATTAAGACATTGATGAAATAAATTTAAGAAGAATAAATGGGGGCACCTGGGTGGCTCAGTCAGTTAAGTGTCTGCCTTTGACTCAGGTCATGATCCCAGAGTCCTGCGATCAAATCCTGCATCGGGCTCCCCATTCAGCAGAAGGCCTTCTTCTTCCTCTAGGTCTCTCTGCTGTGCTCTCTCTTTCTGTCAAATAAATAAATGAAAATCTTAAAAAAAAGAAGAAGAAGAAGAAATGGAAAGATATTCCATACTTATGGATAAGAATGTTAAAATGTCATTCCTACTCCAGTCAATCTATAGATTCAATGCAGTCTCTATAAAAATTCCCATGACATTTTTACAGAAATAAAACAATCCTAAAATTTTTATGGAACCACAAAAGACCCCAAATAATAAAAGCAATCTTGAAAAGAAAAACAGTAGAGGCATCATGCATCTCAATTTTAAACTATATTACAGAGCTATATTAATCAAAACAGTATGGTACTGGCATAAAAACAGAAACATAGATCATTGGAGAGAACAGAATATAAAGCCCAGAATATACCCATATATATATTGTGAATTTATTTACAGCTAAGGAGCCAAGAATATAGCATGAGAAAGGATAGTCTCTTTAATAAATGGTGTTGGGAAAACTGGACAGTCACATGCAAAAGAATGAAACTGGCCCCCAATCTTACACTATACACAAAAATGAACTCAAAATCGATTAAAGACTTGACTGCAAGACTCAAAACTATGAAAATTCTATAACAAAACATATGAAGTAAACTTCTTGACATCAATCTTGGCAATGACCTTTTGGATTCAGCACCAATAGCAAAGGCAACAAGAGCAAAAGTAAGTAAGTGGGACTACATCAAATTAAAATCCTTCTGTACAGCAAAGGAAACCATCAAAAAAAATGAAAAGGCAACCTATAGATAGTAGAAAATATCTACAAATCATATATCTGATAAGGCGTTAATAACCAAAATATATAAAAACTCACAACTTAGTAGCAAAAAGAACCCCAAACAAAACGATTAAAAGATGGCCAGAGGATCTGAACAGACATGTTTCCAAAGAAAACATACAGATGACCAACAGGCACATGAAAAGGTTCTTGACATCACTAATCATCAGGGTAATGTAAATCAAAACCACAGGCAGATATTCCCTTATACCTGTCAGAATGACTAGTATCAGAGAGATGAGAAATATCAAGTGTTAATAAGAATGTGGAGTAAAGGGAATCCTGGTACACTCATGGTGAAAATAAAAAACAACATGGAGTTTCCTCAAAAATTAAAAATAGAACTACCATATGATCCAGCAATTCCATCTCTGGATATTTATCTGAAGGGAATGAAAATACAAACTCAAAAAGATACATGCACTGGCATGTTCACTTCAGCATTCCTTACAATGACCAATGACATGGAAGAAAACTAAGTGCTCGTTAGTGGATGAATGGATAAAGATGTGGTATACAGATAAAATGGAACATTATTCAGCTATGAAAAGAAGCAAATCTTGCCATTTGCAACAACATGGATGGACATTGAGGGCATTATCTAAAATCAAGTCAGAGGGAGAAGGACAAATACCATATGATCTCACTGATATGTGGAATCTAGAAAAAAAGGAACTCATAAATACAGAGAACAGATTTGTGGTTGCCTGAGGCATGGAGAGGATGGGAGAAATGGGTGAGGATGGTCAAAAAATACAAACTTACGATTATAAAATAAATGAGTCATGGGGATGTAATATATAGCATGGTGACTATACTTAATAATGCTGTATTGTACATTTGAAAGTTGTTAAAATAATAAAACTTAAGGGTTCTCATTACAAGAAAAAAAGTGTAGCTGTGTGGTATGAATGTTAACTAGACTTTTGTGGTGACAATTTTGCAATACATACTAAAATACAATCATTATGTTGAATATCTGAAACTAATGCTAAAAAGGAACATAAAATATAACTTAATTATTAAACTGATTTGGGACAACTGGGTCTTTTCCAGCAGGCTCTGATGAACCTTGTAAACCTATGCTCAGAAGGATGGACAACTAAGGCATTTATCCAGATGAGATTTGCCCAGGGTATAAATACCAAGTACTTACTTGCAGACACTGAAAAGCTCTGACGAAATCCCTGGGTACAAAAGCTGAAAGACGAAGCATAAAGGGTGCTTGAGAAGGGATACTATTTCTTTTTTTTTTTTTTTTTTAAGATTTTATTTATTTATTTGAGAGAGAGAGAATGAGAGAGAGCACATGAGAGGGGGGAGGGTCAGAGGGAGAAGCAGACTCCCTGCTGGGCAGGTAGCCCGATGCAGGACTGGATCCAGGGACTCCAGGATCATGACCTGCGCCGAAGGCAGTCACTTAACCAACTGAGCCACCCAGGCGCCCATGAGAAGGGATACTATTTCTTTTTTCTTTTCTTTTTTTTTTTTTTTAAGATATATTTATTTATTTGAGAGAGCTAGAATGAGAGAGAGTACATGAGAGGGGGGAGGGTCAGAGGGAGAAGCAGGCTCCTCGCCGAGCAGGGAGCCTGATGCGGGACTCGATCCAGGGACTCCAGGATCATGACCTGAGCCGACAGTCCCTTAACCAACTGAGCCACCCAGGCGCCCGAGAAGGGGTACTATTTCTTTACATGGGTTCTATGAACCACAGCTGTACAACTACAGGTAAGTCAAGTGAACATGGCACAGAGAAGCTAACATTTTGTGAAAATTTAACAGTTCTTAAATTTGTGAATTTGGTCACTATATTGTGCACCCTGACCCCGTGATTTCTCATCAATTATACAGAGACAGTAATAGAGATCATGTGACTTAATTTCACAAGACTCTGGCAAGTATAAAAATGAGATGATGCATGTAGACATCTCTAGAGTCTAAAAAGCCCTAAGGTAGAATGGAAACACCATCAGTAAGGAAGTGTATGGTGATTGCCTTAGTCCATCAGGGATGCTATAATAAAACACCATAAACTGAGTGGCTCATAAACAAGAGACATTTCTCATAGTTTTGGGGACTGGGAAGTACAAGATCAAGCCACTGCTATATTTGTTATCTGGGGAGTGCCCACACCTAGTTTCTAGGTGGTACCATCCTCAAAACATGGAAAGAGCAACAGGGCTCTTTTATAGGGGCACTAGTTCCCATTCATGAAGCCTCCATATTCATGACCTAGTCACTTCCCAAAGCCTCATCTCCAAATATTATCACACTGGACATTAGATTTCAACATATGAATTTTGGGGTGACAAACATTCAGTTCATTGCAGTGATTTTCCTAGTATAAATCTAAAAGCTGGTAAAATCCATATAGTTATTATATGCACACTGGAATGCAGACTGAAACAGTAGGGAAGTCAGTATTCAAATTTTGTTTCTGCCACCTGCTATTATTTTTATGACAGCTTTATTGACATATAATGTACATGCCCTAAAATTTGCCCTTTAAAATGTAAATTCATTGGTTTTTGTTATATTCAGAGTTGTGCAATAATTACTACTAATTTTGGAATATGTTCTTCACCCCAGAAAGAAACCACATATCCATTAAGAGTCACTCTCTATCTCCTCCCCCATCTCCTGGCAACCACTACTGCCTACATAGATTTGTCAATTCAGAGTATTTCATATAAGTGGGATCATATAATATGTAATCACTTTTTACTAACTTTTTTCACTTAGCATAATGTTTTCAAGGTTTATCCACCTTGTAGCATGTTTCAGAACGTCAACCATTTTATTTGCCAAATAATGTTCTATGTTATGTATATACCAAGTTTTGTCTTTTCACTCATCTATTTGATCAGATACACCCATTATCTATTCAATACAAGTGGACATTTGCACTGTTTCTACTTTTTGGCTATTATGAATAATGTGGCTGTAAACATTTGTGTACAACTTTTGGGATGGATATATGTTTTAATTTCTCTTGGGTGTATATCTAGAATTGAAATTACTGTATCACAGGTAACAATGTATTTAACATTTTGAGGAATGACCAAAGAGATTTTAGGAAAGCTGCAACATTTTACAACTCACTTGTAATGAATGAGGGCTCTCATTTCTCTATATACTTGCAAACAGTTCTTATTGTTTATCTTTTATAAGTATAGTCATCATGGCAGGGGTAAAGTGGGATCTTCTTGTGAGATTGATTTGTATTTCTCGAACAGCTACTAATGTTAAGTATCTTTCAATGTTCTTATTGGTCATTTGTATATGATCTTTGATGAAATATCTATTCATTTTTTAAATGGTTTATTTCTCCTTTATTATTGAGTCGTGAGCTTTTTCAAATATATTGTACATAGAAGTCTCTCACCAGATATAGGACTTAAAAATATTTTCTCCCCAGGTGCCTGGCTGGTTCAGTTGGTGGAGCATGTGACCCTTGATCTCAGGGTCCTGAGTTCAAGCCCCATATTGGGCATGGAGCCAATTTAAAAATAAATAAAAATAAATAAATAAATAATCAATCAGTCAATCTCCTGTTGTATAGGTTGTCTTTTTACTTTATTATTTTTAGCACAGAAATGTTTAATTTGGGGATGGCTAAGTGGTTCAGTCAGTTAAGTATCTGACTCTTGATTGCAACTCAGGTTATGATCTCAGGGTCATGGGATAGTGCCCCACCTCAGGCTCCATGTTCAGCAGGGAGTCTGCTAGAGATTCTCTCTCTCCCTCTTCCTTTGCCCTCCCCCCATCACATGCTCGCTTGTGCATGAGTGCACACATGCACGCTCTCTCTCTTTCTCTCCCTCTCTCAAATAAATAAAACTTTAAAAAATGTTTAATTTTGAAGACGTCCAATGTATCTCTTTTTTTTTCCTTGACACTTGTGATTTTGTGTAGTATCTCTGAAGTCATTGCCTAATTCAAGGTGCCAATGATCTACTTCTGTTTTCTTAAAAAAAAAAAAAAAACTATAATTTTAAGACTTAAATTTGGATCTATGAACCAAATTTGGATTTTGAACTAGGTTTCAGCATCTTTCATTTGCAGGTACTTGTCTCAGCAACATTTTTTGAAAATACTATTCTTTGCGCATTGAATTTGTCTTGGCATACTTGTGGAAAGTGTTAAGAGTTTATTTCTGGACTTTTAAAAATTATCTTCCATTGATTTCTATGTCAATCCTTATAAGAGCTCCACACAATCTTGTTTAGTTTATCTTTAGAGTAAATGTTGAAGTAAAGGTGTATGAAACCTCCAAATTTGTTCTTTTTCAAAATTGTTTTGTATAACTGGGGCCCCTTTAATTGGCATATGCATTTTAGGATTGGCCTCTCAATCTCTGGAAAAAAATGGTAGCTGGGGTTCTGATAAAAATTATATTAAATGTGTAGATCAACTTGAGGAGTACTATCATTGTAATCAAATTAAGGCTTTCAATCTGTGTACATGGTAGATCTTTCCATTTATGCCATTGTTCTTTTCATATCAGATACGAAAATAAAAGGTTACATACAAAAATATACTCTACTGTTTTTTATGTTTACATATATAGTTGCTTTTATTTCTTTACATTAATTCAAGTTACTGTCTAATGTCCTTTCATTTCAATCTGAAGGATTATCTTGACTACTGTATTTCTGTAGAGCAGAGTGCTAGCAATGAATTCTGTTTTTGATCCTCTGATAATGTTTTAATGTTCATTTCATTTTAGAAGAATAATTTTGCTGGATATAGAAGTCTTGGTTAACAGTCTTTTCCTTTCGGCTTTTGAATATGTCATCCACTCCCTTTGGCCTCCATGATTTCTGATTAGAAGTCAGCTGTTAATCTCACAGAGGATTTCTTATATATGAGGAGGTATTATTGTCTTGCTACTTTCAAGTGAGTCTTTTATTCCTTGGATTTTGACAGTTTTACTGTATGTCTAGATATGGATTTTTCTAGTTTATTCTATTTGGAATTTATTGTGCTTTTTCAATGTGTAATGTTTCTCATCAAATTTATGATGTTTTTAGCTATTAAGTCTTAAAATATTCTTCCTGCCCCTTTCTCTTCCTCTTCTCTTTGTATGAGTCCCATTATGCATAGGTTGATATGCTTAGTAATATCCCCCAAATCTATTAGGCTGTCTATTTTTCTTCATTCTTTTCATTTTCTGCTCAGAAAACAGGAAAATAACAATGGACCTATCTTCAAGTTACATGATTTTTTTTCTGAGTTCTGACTGTTTAAATTTGCTGTTAAGCCTCTCAAGTAAATATTTATTCCAGTCACTTTTTCATTTTAACTCCAGAATTTCTTATCAGTTCTTTTTAATTTATTACTTTACTGATGTTCTCTATTTGGTGGTACTTGTTGAATAACTTCCCTTTCTTTGAACATAGTTTTTTTTTTTACTTCTATGAACATATTTATAATGGCTGATGTTAAGCTTTGCCTTCTAAGGTTATTTTTGAGCTTTCTGAGTAGAAGTTTCTTTTAACTGCTTTTTATCCGCAGGCTTGTGGGCCATTCTTTCCTTTTCATTTGGGTGTTTCCATATGTTTTAAATAATATCATATGCGACTCTGGAAATAAAATTCACCATCCTTCCTCCCCCAGGATTTGTTGTTGCATACTGTTTGTTTTTATTGTTCTCATTGTTGCTGCTGCTGTTGACTTAGTGACTTTTCTGGACTAATTCTGTAATCTATATTCTTTGTTATGTGTGGCCACTGAAGTCCATCTGCTTGGTTAGCTTAATGTTCACCTAGATTGAAAATACATTTTCTTAATTGCTATGAAGAAAAAAGTCCCCAATATTTCCTGAGGTGGCTTTCTGTGTTTGTTGGGGTACACCTTCAGCGTTGGGTGTTTTACAAGCTTTCTTAGCCCTCATTCTACTTGCATTAAGCCTCTTGTTCAGCAAGATGTGAGAGATTATGACCTTTACAGATCTTTAGGGGGTATGTACATATCCCTGCACATTCACATGGCCTTCTATATCCCCAGATATATGGTGGAGTTCTTCAAAGTACCCATAGATATTACATACTCTAGATTTTTCTTTCAAAATTTTTGGCTAGCCTCTTGTTTGCCCCAACTGGTATTGTTGTCTCAGCCAGCCAACATGTTAAACAATGGCTGTTGGTTGTTTTCAACAAATGCCTTGGGTTAGAGCTAGCTTAGTGAGAAAAGACCTAAATCAAACCAAATTAAACAAGCTGTATAAATGATGTTTTTTCAAGTTAAATTAGGGGAAATTTTCTGAGAATAGGGCTTTTGGGAAGCTCCAAAACTGTTCTACCCTTTAGTGCTATGCTGCTGGTTTTCTCAGGTATTGTGTATCCAGGACTGCTGATTTTCATGGCTATCACTAAATGAGGATAGAGGAATAAGAGCAAAGAAACACCATAAAACACCATAAGTCATTCTTCTTTCTAAAATTTCCCCATATTTCTTTATAAATGCTCAAAGGATTACTGTAAGCCTAGAGTTAATTTCCAAAATTCTGAAAACATTTGTTTAGAAAAATTTTGCCTTTGTCATTGCTTTTATGGATGCACAGATATTCAAAAGTCCTTATTCTGACATTTCAGATGTTCTTCTCCCCTCTGCCACTTATAATTTACGTGACCTTACAGTTTTCACATAGAATTCTGAAATTCAATTTATATAAAATTAGAACCGTAAAACATCTTACATTTTCTCCCCTTACATCTTACATGAGGACAAAACAAATAGTTGACATTGTACTATGCCATAAAAAAACAAAAAAACAATAACTATATTATGTGCCATGTGTTAGACATTATGCTGAGTGCTTCATATTTAATATTATAGACTCAAACAAAGATGCAAGATAGCTATTATCCCCATTTTAGAGATGAGAGAATTTAGACTCACAGTTATATGAGTTATTTGTTCGAAGACACACATCTAGCAAGAAGCAAAGCAGCAACACAAACTCATGGGTAGTTAGTTACCTTCTTTCCATCAGACAAGTTGCTCTATAAAACACAATGCTAAAGAAAACTGAAGAGGAAGAGAAGGATGATGATGATGATGATTTGTTAACCTTTATATCTTCTATGAAAATTATGTGAAAACCATAATCATTACATATCAGTAAAGCATAAGGAGAATTCTGCATAATTCATTCTTTATATTAAATTTATAAACATCAATATCATTTGCTAACTATAAAGTTAAGATGCTGTAATCTTATAAAATGTTCACTAGTGACAAGATGGCGATAGCTTAATTTGGATTATTATAAATTGCATAATGTGTAATTCCTACAATTGTGAATAACAGCCATATTGTTTAATAGACACTTTTCAGAATAGCATTATATTTGCTTTTAACAAAAATGATTTAATTGTTACAATCTCTGTGTATATTTATATAGCTTTTCTTACTAAACAGTAGTGACTTTTTATAGAAATATATAAATAGATGATAGACAAGTAAATACTCCAACTTTCTCTACTGGTAGTTGGTCAATACCTCTGCTCAATTCCCTGTGATTCTCTGTATAGTTTTAGTTGTTGGAAATCTCTGCTATTTTAAAAGATTTGTTTTATTATCTTTCACTTGGTTTCTATGTTACTTTTACCTACTTATTATTCGTTAAGTAAACAAACAGCTATTAAGTATCTTTTATTCAGAGAAATTCTGGGAAAATACAGAATACTTTTTACTCATGACAGGCCTTAATACTTTAAAGATGGCAAACACATATAGTCTCAAACAAAATTCTTTTTAAAGCAAAAAAAAAAAAACCTTTCTCATTCTTTGAGCTTTTCCTTACATAAGACTGTCTTCAGTCAGCTCATGATCCTACTTATCTGTTTCTTTATTCTTGTTTATTAAAGTCTCTCTTAAAAAGTACCCATCACATGTTAATTTGTATAGACTTCCACTAAGTCAGGAAAATTAATTCCTTTTCAAAAGACTTTCTTTTTGTTTTTTGTTTTGTTTTGTTTTCATTATTTTTGAGGGGAGATTTTATTAGAGAATCACATTTTGAAAATAAGACTTTGAAGTCAGTCTACCTAGGTTCAATGTCTGTCATTTAGTAGTTCTGTGACCTTGGAGAGATTACTTTACTGCTGAGCAATTATTTGGAGAATGGAACTCAGATAGATGAAGAGAGAGGCAAAGAAATCAGTTATAATATTATGGCAAGAATCCAAGGAGATAAGATGGGTGCCTTAATGAATGTAATGCTTTATTAAGCAAATACTAATAGACACATTTTCTGCTAGGCGCCAATGACATAAAATTAGATAAGTCATGGTCCCTGCATGCGTGTAATTCAGTCTATGATAAAAGAAAGATACATAAAAAAACTACCCATAAGCCAAGTTATTAATTGCCATAATATGGGTGTGAGTCAAGTCCAAGAGAACACAAAATTGATTCCATTATTCCATATGTGTCTTGACCAACACAATCCAATGGGGATATTATTTTCCATTATCTAGGCAATTAACTTCTATTATGCGTCTTAAGATTGTATTACCTTTGTTAACTACACCTCACTGATGGCTCAAATTAAGCAAGAAGAAAGGAGTTGGTTGATTTGTGCCCTTTACATTTTTATTATTTAAGTCAGTAATGACATTGGTTGGTTTTTATCTTTATTTAATGCTTTTGATGACTTTAGTTTTTCAGTGAGTATTTATCATAACTATACATTAAATTTTACAATATATTGCATAATTTAGTAAGCTTTGGGGTAGGTAAAAAATGTGTTCTGATAATTTTTTACTTTCAACATCATCACTTACTGTGCTTTAATAAAAATATTCCATTTGTACTTTCTTAATGACCTTTTCTAATACATAGGGTTAACTTAATGCTTAGATAAAATTTAAGAAAACATTCATGTTAATTCAGTATTCCTGAAAAATTCTGAGAGGACTTGGACCTTAAAATTAGCCTGGTAAAACTGTGGATGTTTTCAATAAAAGGTGAAAGAAGAACCAAGGTTTGAAGTCAAACAAATACTAATTTGAGTCTCAGTTCTGACACTCATTATACTTTGATATGGAAAAGTTACTTTTTAGGATGTGGATCTCTTTATGCATAAAATGGGGTAATGCTTATTTCATCAAGTTATTTTGAAGATTAAATTGCAATAATTAAAAAAAAATCTTAAAGTAGTTTCTGGTTTTTGATAAATGATAACTAAATGGTTTTAATAATTTTTTTTTATTTGAACAGTGTTACTGCTACTATTATTAGCTTTAAAGTTATATGGTTTCTGTATTATAGAACTTAAATTTTAAAATATAAAGTAGAGGGCGTTAGTCATATATCATTAGTCATTAGTCATATATCATTAATGTATAGCATTTTTAGTTTTTTTCCTACTGAAAATTGTAAAGGGTTTTCTCATTTTCAGAAACAAATGTTGATTGGCAAATTTATCTATAGAAAGAACAAATAAACATACTGTAAGTTTAATGTAAATTATTTTTGAAATTTTAGATACAAAGTGTGAAAATATGAAGCAATTCTATGGGAAAAAAGCATATATATAAAATCAAGATAAGTTGTTTACCTGTTGGGGGTTTTAATTTCTTTATCTGTTAATTGGATAATACCAACTTAATTGATCAAATTAAATTTATCATGCAAAAGCTCTACAAATGTTACTTTTATATCTGAAGCCTTACTGCAGGGAAATCTGGAAAAAAAAAAAAAAAAAAAACTCTTGTTGTCATTTAGTCCTTAATAATTCCATAATTTTAATTTAATGATCATATATTAAAGACTCATAAGTTCCAGCATTTGCAGGGCACACTTATTGTTTTATTTACCTCTCAAACATCTTCTAGAAACTTTATTTTTCATCCCAATCATTACAAAATTATCCATATATCCACTACACACATGGTTATAAAGACAGCTGCCATGTTGAAACAATGTGACCACCAGTCCCAGTTGACTGATCAAGGTCAGGATTTTTGATGCAAATTGGTCTATGAAAGTATTATCCATGGTAGGTGCGGATCTGGTATTTGGGAGCTGAATCATGTTAATGATAATATTCCCAAAAGAGAATCCAATGCCTACTTCTTAACTTGTTATACTCTCCCCTGTATGCCAATAGATAACTCAGCAGTATTTTAATAATTTTTCATACTCTCATGCCATCCCACTTTCTCTTGTTCTTCTCTCTCTCTCTCTCTTTTTTTTTAAGGCAAACTAGAGAAAGCTTCTTCCATTTGAAAACAAATAATCATTGAAGCGAATATATTAGGAAACAAGCAGATTATCTTCTTTGGCTCCCCAATCCATGGGTAAGAGTATTATATGCATATATAGAAGGTATCCCCATTAAAGTCTATAACACAAGCTACAAAACCTAAGCCACCATCAAAGGCACAACTTGATAGGCATGGTGATTCCAATCAACATCCCTAAGCAATCTTTAATAGTGCCAAAAGACTTATGGGTGTTGAAGACTGATGGGGGATTGATCACCCTAACCTTAATCAGATATTAAGTCCAATACTAGCTAATATTTCAGGTGTGTGTTCCATACCCTAGTAGAACAATGTGCTCCATTCATTTGGTATACGGATATATTAATCTGCCAATGCATATTTCTCAGTCAGTGCATTACACTACCAAAAATAACTTCCCTTCACCCACAACTTTTCAGTCCCAGGGATTTCTATTCTGAAGTTTCTGAGACTATGACTCTGTTACTATCTTCTCATGGATTAACCAGTAGTTGCTATTGTGTGGGTACACACATCCATGCAAGCACATCAGGATGAACATGTTCTTGCTTCAGTATCTCTTCTGAAAATTTGTTTTTAATAATTCAAAAGCAATTCAGAGTGATTGTGATATTTCTAAAACTTTCCACAATGATTGTAAAAAACCAGGAGATACTCCGTATGTACCACAATTATTGGTCATGAATAAGTAGTCAAATCTCTGGCAGAATATTTTTGATAAATTTATAAGGCCTAATGCATTATTTTAACTTTCATTTATTGAGCTTTTGATATGTGAGAAGCATAATCTGAGGTAATTAACATATATTATTTCATTCAGTCATAATAATTTTGTGATGGAAATATTATTCTTCCCATTTTACATTCATGGACAGTGAAGAATAGATAAACTACATAAATTTCCACTGTTTCTCATATCTATTCAGTGGTTGAATATAGATTCAAATCTGTATTTTACAAAATCTACACCATGTGATAATTAGAACTTCTTTCAGGAAAAAGTAACATATACTTCAAATAAAGCAGCTCAAAAAACAGGGTTGTTTTTTTTTTTTTAAACAAAAATAAGCTTGGAGTTAGAGCATGAGAGCACAGCTCTAAGGTCAGACTTCTTGGGTTCATTTCCCATCTTCATCACAAAATTGCTCTAGGACCTTGGGCAACTTAATTTTTTTCATTTTATTTTCCTCCTCTCAATGATAGATACAATAACAGTACCTAAATTACAGGATTTTTTGTGAAAAACTAGAATGCAATTTAACTATTGTGGACACTCCACAAGAATAGGATGGACCCCTCACCCAAAATTGTTTCTGGTATTGAGACTGATGTTACCATACACACAAAAGAGTATACATATGGTTATCTTCATATAATGATGCTTTCCAGGAGAGCAGGTAAGTCTCCAAAGCAGATCCAAAAAGGGTTTGAGAGAACAGGAAAAGGAGTTGGCTTGGATTTCATTGTAATTAAGGGGTGGAACTGGGGAAAGAGTTCCTATGCACAAACAGGCAGTGGCATGCATGGTTTGAATTTCCTGTTAGCCCCAAAGGAAAGAACACCTATCTTTTTTACCAACTTTCCCAAGATGTGAGACAGAAGGAGCAGAGGCCAGTGGCAGAGCTCGCATGCTGTCACCAAATATCACAAACAAAATCAGGTTCTTTATTGCAATATATCCCTCAAGTTTGAAGACTGAAATATGCTGTGTTTTATTTAATCAAATTTAAATTCATTTAAGTAAGCCATTATGCCACTCTTTGAGGTAAGTAGCTTGAGTCTACTAAAGCAGGTGAAAATTCTCTTGAATGTCTTATTTAAAGACCTGCATTGTAGATAAGGAATATCTTGATTAGCTTTGTGTTGTCTCTTTAGTATGTGTGGAGGCATATAATTTATATTGCAGGTAATTATGAGGTAAGAGATTTCCAAACGTTCTTTATCCCAAAGGGGCAAACTTGGATAAATAATCCTTGCCACTATTGGCCAGATCAGATAGTTAGACCATTGGCAATATCCCAAGAATCTAAAAATGTGCAGATGGGGCTTGTTGGCCTGGGTATCCACTGTTAAAATAACTATCTAAGGTTGGGCCAATTTTGTTTACTCTTCAGTGCTGTCACTAATCAGAGACATCCTAGGTAAAGGATGAGAAGCAGCAACTCTCCAGCAAGCTCCACCATATGCAATGTTGTAACTACTGCCTGTAAAGCATAGTAACTCTTTTGCTATCCACTCAGTTGATCTCAAGAAGATTCTCATGTAGTCAAGGGGCTCAGGAAAGGGGTGATCTCCTCCAGCACTATGGCATCTGGTAAGGGACTGAGGACAAAGGAGGTCAACCCCTCTTGTGGATGAGATTTACCAAAGGGCCTGGGTTTAGCTCTATTTTATAGGTACCATTTCTATTTTAGGAAGGAGGGCTTAGTGGTTGTGACAAGCTTGAGGATGCTGCTTCTATAACCCAAGGCATAATGGGAAATTGTGTACCAAGGGTCCAGGGTCCAGTGTGCAGTAAGCAGTCAGTACAATGGCATATAGAATGGTGCTGAGAAAGACAGTTTCTTCTGCCAGAAGTACAGGGGCATTCATCACCATCATGGGTAGCTGAGAGACTCCAGGAAGAATGACAGAAGTTTGCTAAAGTCTCTATTATGAAGGAGTCTCTCAGGGCATTAATGGCAGTGTTTCTGTATTGCAGTTTGGGCAGATTCTAGAGACTTTTGTCATAGGGAATCTCATTCAATGATGGATAATTTGCAAGTAACACAAAAACAGGCTTAATGAAATTTGCAAACAAAAATATGTTGTCTTCAGAACCCAGAAAGTCCTACAACTGGTCTTGCTTTAATGTGAGTAATGTTGCTTTAATGTTTAATGGGTACTGAGAAGGTCAATAGCTATGCCTTTATGGTGTTGAGGATACATTGTCCCTTGGTTGAATGAATGATTTTCAGGAATTTAACCGAGGTTATGTGGTCTTTTCCTATGTGTACTATGTGTGGGACAATGGCCTACTCCTTTATATGAACTCCTTTGTGATTATCTGTATGTTCTTAATGAGTGTGTCAAGTGAATCTCCTTGGAGGACGGATCATCAATGTAATATAATACCTTTGTTGTAAGGGAAAATTAAATGTAATTAAGATTACATGCATGTGGTGGCAGGGCTGTTGAGAGAACTCAGCAGGTTAAAAGTGTGTTGTGCCTTTCAGAAGGTAAAGGCAAACTGCAGCTGAGAGGCCATTGGAAGAGGTATTGAACAGAACATATTAGTCAAATTTATGACTGTAGAGTATTTATCATCTGTTGATTGATGAAAATCAGTAATTTCAATAATATTGGGTATGGGGCCTTAATGGTTAAGGTCACAGGATTGAGTAATTGGTAATCTACCATGAGGTGCCATTCTTTCCAAATTTAAGAACAAGCTAAATTTGATTGTTTTTTTTTTTTTAAGATTTTATTTATTTATTTGACAGAGAGATACACAGCGAGAGAGGGAATACAAGCAGGGGGAGTGGGAGAGGGAGAAGCAGGCTTCTTGCGGAGCAGGGAGCCCGATGTGGGGCTCGATCCCAGGACCCTGGGATCATGACCTGAGCCGAAGGCAGACGCTTAATGACTGAGCCACCCAGGCGCCCCTAAATTTGATTGTTAAATGAAGAAGCAGTGCACATAATTACCTCTTCTTTAAATAGGTCTTATATAATGGATTTCAAATCTTAAGGATACTGTTTTATTTTCTATTGAGCTATATTAACTATCCTAATCAAGGATGGAGAATCATTGACGCCCTTTGTTTTCAAACTAGTTTTAAGAGCTGGAGACACAATTTTAATTTATTATTCATTGGGTTGCTGGGATGTTACAAAATGCTTTTGCTGATGCTGCTTATACCTCTGTCACAGAAAAAGGTCCTGATCTTTAGAATTTTGGAGAAAAATACCGAATTCACTCCCAATGCACAAGCGAATGGTTTATCAAACCCATTGATGCCTACCGTTGGATATTTTAGGGCAATAGCTGTTATGGCTATGGAGAATTTAAGGCAGGGCAATAGTTCTCATGGTTAAGGTAAAGCATACGTAATTTTGTACTATATTTGATGTTTGCTAACCCTCCTAAAAGCACAGAGATACCTCATTTAAATGGAATCCCCAAGTTTAACTCTAATTTGAGATCTTGTATGCACTAAGTCCATGAAGGTTTTCTAATTGGTGTTTTTTCAGTAGATGTTAATTTAGAACCTATCATCTACTAGCACAAAAGCCAATCATCCCCTTTTTATCTTGTAACAAAATTCTTTTTGCAAATATTTGGATTACCAAATTGTGGAATTTTGGGTTCCCCAATTGGTCCAAATTGTGGACCTCTATTTCAGGTTTTGTTTCCTTCCTCGTATACAAGTGTTTTTGTTTGTTTTGGTGATTTTTGGGTATACCTCAAGGGGTTTCTTTTTACCTCACTCATATTTATAGTTTTTTTTTCCTCTAGGGCATCTCAAATCAGTATCATTCGGACCTGGGGCCTCCTCCATGGAAATGGTTGATTTATAGGGTTTAAGTACCTCAGGCTTAAGTTGGGTTTGAATGAACCATGTGCACTGGGAGTGCATTGGCATTTTTCCCTAAAACTTTAAGGACCAAGGTCTCTTTCATGATTAAAGTATAAGCAGCAGCAGCAAAGGCATTTTGTAGGATCCCAGTGAGTCACCTGTTTTTACTGACCCTCCAATGGGTCCTTATATCGTACAGGGCATTAGGCTTTCTCCTGAGAATACTATAGATTGGGGCTAACACCTGGTTGAGACACAGAACCCATTCAAGGTCACGGGGTGAGACTTGTTCCCCTGAGCCTGGCATCCATCATGGCTTTTGCTGGAATCAAGTCATTCCATCTGAGATACACAAATATTTTCAGGCATTAACATATGACCCAAAGCCATTTTGAAGAGAGTTACAAACTGCCACCCCATGCCTAAGCATCAGTTATTGGAACTTCTGACTTAACTTCGTTAAATCTGTAACAGAGCTAGTAGAATTCAACAAATGCAGCACAAAGCAGCAGAGCAAGATTTCCAACAGACAGCAGCTCAAAGCTCAAGTTTGGCAGCAGGCAGAACCTAGTTCAAAGAACATGCTAGCCAGCAGGCAGCAAAAAAAATTAGGGAGCCACACCAAAAGAAGAAAGACCCCCGGTGGTTGTGATCATCACCTAGATATCTTGCTTACAGTGTTAATGGTTGAGGTTAGCTCGTAGAAGTGAAATGGACATCCCATTGAAACTTCGGATTAGACATTGAAACAGAGGACACCACACACATTCCAGGAGGGTATAAAAAGACTTTATGAAGCTTTCTGGGGGTAGCAAGGCAGTCTCCCAAGCAGGTTGGAAAATGACTTGAGTGAATGGGGTTAAGACACCAAATAGGCTTTACTTGTGGATGGACAGTGGGGCTGGAGGAAATTTTCTGGGCATGAGTGGGCTGTGGCTCGTGTGGTTTGAAATACCTCTGCCAAAACGCAGAGTCCTTGGGATTTCTTATCAACTTTCTCACAGGTGGGCTGAAGAGGAAGAGAGAATAAAGGGACTTAAAAGCTATCAGTAGTCAAATATTAAAATCAGAGTCAGACTCTTTATTACATAGACACATTATTTTTTCAACAAACCTTAAGTGTCTTTATCACCCTCTGAGTATTAGACTCCTTGTCACATTTGTGGCTCTGTAACTACAAGGTGGGTATTGCACTTGTGGGCATCACACAAACATTCCTAGCAGGAAGAAGGGAAACGATCTAAGTTGGCAGATTGCATCTACCTCTCTTATAAGGTAAGAAAAAACTTTTCCAAGAACTCTTACTGAAGATCTCTTCTTAAATATCATTGAACAAAACTCAGTCACAGGGCTATTCCTACTTCAGAGAAGACTGAGAAAGCCAGCATTTCTGACTTAGAGCACAAGAAGCCCTCTTAGTAATAGTTATCGGTAGGTAGTTAGCTGACTCTGGCAGTAAAGTTCTTTTTTATTTCTTTCTGCAAAGAGGTTTACACAATAGTCACCAACAGTTGTAGATGCTGTGAATCATTTTATTGCAGCCTACACCCTGTTTCTTGCTGTTAAAAGTTGACAACATCCATCACATATCAATAGCTAAGGAATTTGCAGTTATCCATACTTTATCAATATTGTGTCATATTTTGGGGCTCCTGGGTGGCTCAGTCGTTAAGCGTCTGCCTTTGGCTCAGGTCATGATCCCAGAGTTCTGGGATCGAGCCCCGCATCGGGCCCCTGCTCCGCGGGAAGCCTGCTTCTCCCTCTCGACTCCCCCTGCTTGTGTTCCCTCTCTCGCTGTGTCTCTCTCTGTCAAATAAATAAATAAAATATTAAAAAATATATTGTGTCATATTTTATGCATGTGGAAAAGGGGGAGAGACCAGGAAAGGGAGCACTTATTACACTGGAAACTTACTAAAATTTATTATCTTTCTGTTTGAATGGCTGATAGATGAACATGCATTTTTTTTTTTTTTAAGATTTTATTTATTTGACAGAGAGAGACACACAGAGAGAGGGAACACAAGCAGGGGGAGTGGGAGAGGGAGAAGCAGGCTTCCCGCCGAGCAGGGAGTCCGATGCGGGACTCGATCCCAGGACCGTGGGATCATGACCTGAACCGAAGGCAGACGCTTAACGACTGAGCCACCCAGGTGCCCGGAACATGCAGTTTTTAAGAGATCATTTCATGGTCACCTATGTAGCTGATCTTTAAAAAAAAAAAAATAAAGAAATGGAAAGGCTTGACCCTGAATATTAAGCATTACTCTATTTCTGAGTCTGTATCAGGCATAAATTATATTTCCCACCCATTCCTAAATGTCAAATATTCAATCATAGAAAATTTTTAAAAAGTGCATTTCCATCCAGTCACATAAGCAAAAAAGGAGAAGAGGGAAGAGAACTGTGTATTTTAAAGAACCAGAATGAAAGCTGTTCACATTTGGATATCACAATTGTATATCTCAGTGCCTCTCCTTTCATACTTAAGAAACATAATGCCCCTGAAAAGGAAAAGAAGAAATTTAAGCCATTAAACACATGTTCTTTTCTCTGTGCCTCTGCATTGGTTAATGCCCTGAGCTCACACATCTGTAAAGTTACACTGATGTCCTCTTTAGACCATGCCCCACATGACTTTACTCAGAAAGGGAGAGAAAGGCTAATCAGGTCAGGAGTAAATGAGATATCTCATTTGCATTGAAATATAGAGAAGACCAAAGAAAAGGGCTACTTCTTCTTTGCCAAGTGTATTTCTTCCTTCATAATGTACTGATGATATAATGGAGCTGGACATACTACAGTCATTTGCGTTTAGGCTTGCTTTCTAGAATGTCGTCCTAAGGCTCTTATTTCAAAAATAAATGAAACACTGAATTCTTACCCACTCAGGAGACTATTAGAACCCCATGCCATTTTTCTTTTGTATGCCGAGAAAAAGATCTTATTTCCCACTTTGGATTATTTTATCCTGTGATACTATCCACATGATTGAAAACAACCTTATAAATAAAATACCCCAAATTTACTACATGATAAAAATATTTTATCACCCGTTCTCCGAACAGGAAGTACAGTGATAGTCAAATACATTAAATCAGATACTCTTTACTACTTGGCTCAAAGCATTATTTAACATAGGCTAGTGATTATTTGATCAATTTTAGAAAATTAGTCTTGTTTTCTGACTGTATGAAATAATCTGATTCATTTTAAAAGTGTTCAGGTGAACCACAATCATAGAAACATTACAATAAAAGGTATTTTGTCCTCATGTTCCCATCACACTCTCACTTAAAAAACAGACAAAGCAAGCAAACAAAAAACTTTAACTATGTATTTCCATGCTCAAGTAGAATAATAATAGTAATAGTAGTTTTTCACTTAATGAGTAAATATATGAAATCAACAATTTTCCCAGGTGGCTGGACTTTTTAAAAATGTCACTGAAGTGGATGGATATTTCCAGAATCAGAAGAGAGCATTCTTTAGCCTGGGTAACCACAAGCAAGACACGATAGGGAATGCACAACATTACATCTGAAAAGCAAAGCAGTGTCCTTTCTCACCTGGTTCTCTTGCACTGCTGGATTCACTCCTGCTTGCTGCGATGGTAGTGGGCTAATTCCCATCCTGCTGTTTCTAGGTCAGACTAGTCTGCCCTTGCCTAGATTCTACACACACAGACATTTCACCAGTTAATTACTTCTCCAGAGTATTGTTCAAGCACCTGCACCATTGCATGTCACACTGGTAGGTTATTATGATAAAGGAAGTACTAATTTAATTTATTATTGGAGAATATAGACTATAGACTTAAATATAAGACTTGTCGTAAAGAAAGCTCTGGTAAGAAAATAATTCAGATCATAAGCTTTTAGTTCAGGTCATCCCATAAACAGCATTAAGTACATGGGACTATTTGACCCCAGAGTACAAAACAACAACTTGTTAATATTACAAAATATTTAAAATTAGAGGACAATTCATTTCCAACATTAACATTTTTAAACTCCTTACTGCTTGTGAAAATTTTTTGAGTGGTTCATTTATGTACTTCAAAATGAATTTTATTTTACTCTTTTACTTAGCCTGATTCATTCATGTACACATTTCTGATCTTTAAAGAAAACTCCGCTTCTTTGCATAAGCAGACTTTGAGAAAAAATGATCTAAACTCGCTACCTCCACTTCTTTCACTTTTATTCAGTCCTCACTGTGGAACTGCATCTCTTAGTATCATTGGCCTCATCTCTAAAATGAGTGGTTCAAATACCTTGTGGCAGATCGACTTTCAGGTTAAAATCCCACATGTATGAAGTATTACAAAAGGACATTTTCTTATTTAGGGGATTGACAAATGCCATCTCTCTCTCTCTCTCTTTCTCTCTCTCCCTTTTTAAAGATTTTATTTATTTATTTATTTATTTATTTATTTATTTATTTATTTATTTATTTGATAGAGAGAGAGAGTATGAGCAGGGGGAAGGACGGGGGGGAGGGAATCTCAAGCAGACTGCACTGAGGGTGGAGCCTGACTTGGGGCTCAATCTCACGACCCTGAGATCATGACCTGAGCGGAAATCAAGAGTCAGACGCTCAACTGACTGAGCCATCCAGCTGGCCCAACAAATGTCATCTCTTACTTCTATCTCAAGTCAGGAAAAAGACAAATTAGTATTTTACAAACAATGTATTAACTTTACTATTGATACACTGTTTAGTGAAGGTAACTTCAACTCTCTGGCCAAAATAACCACCTAACTTTCTGACACTGAGTTAAAGAGGCTTACCCAATCTTAAGAAAAGAGGTCTCTGCTCTGTGGGGCTGACCCTGCTTTCCTAAAAAGGAAACAATAATGAGCAGACCGTGAAGAACACTTTCTACAGGCAGGAAGAGAGACAGGAAAAGGCTGAACTTAATCGCCTGCCTCAAACTCACTGTATTAGTTTTCCATCACCACTAGAAAATATTACCACAAACTTAGTGGCATAAAGCAACGCAAATTTATCATCTTACCAATTAGTATTTCAGGCATCTTACGCAGCTCTTACTGGGCTAAAGATCAAGCTGTTGGTAGCACTGCATTCCCTCCTGAAGGCTCTAGGGAAAATCGACAACTTTGCCTTTTCCAGCTACTAGGACACCTGCATTCACAGTCTCTTGGCCCCCTTCCCTCTCTCCAAAGCCAGGTTGTTGAGTCTTTCTCAGGTTAAATTATCTCTGACCATCTCTTTTGGTCTTCCTCTTTCATTTTCAAGGATTCGTTTGGCCCACCCAAATAACCTGGGATAATCTCCCTATCTTAAGGTTAGCTTATTAGCAAATGTAATTCCACTTGCTGCCTTAATTCTCCTTGCTATGTAATTCTCCTTGCTCCTTAACTCTCCTTGCTATTATCATATTCACAGATTCCAGGGATCAAAATGTGGGTGTATCTGAGCTATCATTATTCTACCTACTATAGTCAAACTTGATCTTCATGCCTTCCACCTAAGTGAGGGGTTAGCAGAAACCTAAAGGAGTCGTTCCAGACATCTCCATACAGAAAGCTTGATGGTGGTGAGTAAGTATTCTTCCCACAGTTAGTTTAATTGCAAAAAGTGTCCAATTCTTTCTTCTCTGAATCCACTCCCATTGCACTGTGTCTTTACAGCTCCAGTTACCAAAAGGTAGAATCCATTCCTCCACCCTATGAATCCTGGTAGGCCTAGTGACTCGCTTTGATAACAGCATGCAGCAAATGTGACAGGGTCAGTATCTGAGTCTATGCCTCAAGAGGACTTAGGTTTCACACACTCTCCTTCTTGCTTCTCTGCCTCTGCCGTGAGAATGTGTCCAGGCTAACCTACTCAGTGACAGGAGACACGTGGCCCATCATATGCCTTCTTTCAGTCAAACTGAGAGCAAGACACCTACCAGATAAACATACTTGAGGCCACAGAACCACCCAGTCAAGTCTGCTTAAATTTGCCAAATCCAAAACCAGTAAGTCGAATTTAAATTCATTAAATTTTGTGGTCGGTTATGCAGGACTGTCAGGGCAATAGATTACTGGTGCACATCAAATAAATAAGAGTGTCCACCTGAAATGAAGTTGAAGAAAAATTTTAGCCAGACATATCATCTCACCTAGAAAGAGACTCTGTTGCTTATTTACAGTCCATGTTTCCGATTATCAAATGGGTTTCATTCATCTAGCCTTGTCTCTTTGTTCTTCCTGTCCCTGTTATACTGAAGGTTGAAATGAAATTCAGCCCCTTACTGAGGGTTCCACAAATGTTGACCAACTCTGGTCAGGATTTTATGTTACTAAATCCTCAATAACAAGTACTAAGTTAAATATAGTCACTCTGTTTTACTATATTTAGTAATTATATTTGTTTCAACTTCACCATCCTTATTAAAATGTAATGTTTGCAGACATAAAAAATTTAAAAAATAAATGTAATATTAAGAGACTTTAATGTGTGAAACTCAAGTAATGCATAATATCATATGAATCCATATGCATATTGCTGAACATATTTGAATGTTTGATAGACTAGGATAATGTATTACATATTAATACAAATTATTAAAGTAAGAATTATTCCCTTCACTATACAAATAATTTCAGAAAAATAATGTTTTACTTAATGCATAACTGTTAAGCATATTTGGAGAGTAGAGAAAGGCAGAACTGTATATCCATTAGACCTCCTCTACCAATTAAAAATAGAGATATAGATAGGGCAGGAGTTCACGTGTAGGTAGTTTATGCCACATAGTATTATGATAAAGAGTACATTAAATTATGAAGAGAAACATTAGCTAAAATAAGTAATGTGAATTAGTAACAGTGAATATAATAACAAGGCTACTTGGTACTCCATAAAAATCATAGCCTTTTTACCTTTGAACTTCATGGGGTTTGCTTCAATATTTGACCATTTTTATATCAATTTCTTTCTTAACCTAAAAATAACCAATACAGGGTGCTGAGTGGTGCAGTCAGTTAAGCGTCTGAATCTTGGTTTAGGCTCAGGTCATGATCTCAGGGTTGGAAAATGAGCCTCGCATAGGGCTCTGCCCTCAGTGTGGAGTCTGCTGGAGAATCTCTCCCTTTCTCTCTTCCACCCCTTCTGTCCCTCTGCCCCTCTCCCTGCTTGTGCTCAGGCTCTCTCTCTATCTCTGTAAAGTAAATAAATAAAATCTTTAAAAAATATGTAATTTCAAATAAAAAATTTACCATATTTTTGTATTTATTCATTTCCAAAATTGTTCTATTTCAGTGATGGTTATTTGGAAAAATTCTAATGTAACTAACTTTTATGCATATAACTAGACTAAATGGTATATGGAAGCAATGGAAAGAGATCACTAAGAAAAAGTAAAGAAACTAAAATAGTGGAAAATATCACATATTCTGGAGTCAAACTGGCTAGGACTTGACTCATGGCTCCACCACTCACCATTTGTATTCCCTGGATAAGTTATCCAACATCTATGTGCCTCAGTTTCCTTATCTATGAAATAATGATAACAGCATATAATTAATGATAATATATCTCTCATGGAGTTATTAGGAATATTTAATGAGTTAATAGTTAATTACTCAGAGCAATGACAAGCACCAACAAATTTCATGTAAGTGTTAAAGTTGTCTCTTTCTCTCAAAGTGTCCAAAATTAAGGTGAAGAATTACAACAACATCAAAAGTAAAGTGACCATTTCCTTTTCCTTTTGATGGGGAAATACATAAGGTAATAAATATGCAAATACAGAGGAAGGTGTACAGTTAATAAAATTTTAAAAATTTAGTGAATAGATGGAGAGCAAATAAAATCGCCATCTCGTAGTCCACATGCCTCTACAACTATGTATGTTCCCCTCTTTTTCTCATCATACTGTCTTCAATTAATAACCAATCCTACTTTGATTTGCCCTCACTTCAAAGAACCCACTGAACAAAGAACAAAGGGATGGGTGGGCAAAGGAGACTTTTCTAATATAAGCATCTCTTCACTCATTATTAAACAACTTTAAAAAATTCTTTCATGTTCCTTCTCCAAATTCCCTTTGGTTCTCTTGCCATCTCAGCTTTCTCAACCAACCAACTTAATACCAAGAACTATTCTAAGCCTTATTCCCTGTTTCTTTTTCTCGCCTTTGGTCTCCTTTGTCGTCTCTGAAACTAAATCCCTACACTTGTCACCATCTAGACTATATACACAAAGACAGTAAACAAAACAATACACAAATAAATAGAATAAATAAATAGAAATCCTGATGAATACCATTTTTTTCTATCCCATTTCATCTGAGAATTAAATTAAGGACAGTTATATATTATTTCAATTTCAAATTATCAAATAAAAATCATGCAGAACTGAAAAAATTAAGTTATTAAGTTGTGACTTAAAAGTGGATGCCATGAATATTCACATGCAAAGGAATGAAACTGGACCCTTATCTTACTCCACTCACAAAATTAAATCTTAAATTTAAGACCTGAAAACATAAACCCCCTAGGAGAAAACACAGGGAAAAGGCTCTTTGACATTGGTCTTAACAATATTTTGGATAGGACACCAAAAGCACAGGACAACAATAAGAGAATAAAAGCACAAAAGTAAAAATAAACAAGTGGGGCTACATCGAACTAAAAGACTTCCCCACAGCGAGAGAAACAATCAACAGAATGAAGAGGTAATCTACAGAATGGGAGAAATCATTAGCAAACCATACATCTGATAAGGGACTAATATCTAAAATATATAAGAAACTCATACAAGTCAATAACAATAAAATTCTAATTAAAAATGGGCAGAAGAACCCAATCAACATTTTTCCTGATTTCCTGATTATAAATTCCCAACAGGTACCTGAAAAAGTGTTCATCATTAATCATCAGGGAAATGCAAATCAAAACACAGTGATATATCACCTCACTCCTATTAGAATGGCTATTATCCAAAAGATACAAAAGATAAGAGATAAATGTTGGTGAGGATGTGGAGAAAATAGAACCCCAGTGACCTGTTGGTGGAAATGTAAACTGGCACAACCACTAGGGAAAAAAAAAAGAATAAAGTTTTCTCAAAAAATTAAAATTAGAGCTGCCATATAATGCAGCAATCCCACGGCTGGGTATGAATCTGACAGAAGGGAAATCACTATCTCAAAGATAAATCTGCACCCCCATGTCTGTTGCAACATTATTCCCAGTAAACAAGTTATGGAAACCACCTTAATGTCCATTAATGGATGAATGAATAAAGAAAATATGGTATATATACACAGTGGAATATCATTCAGTCTTAAAAATGAGGAAATCCTAACATTTGCAACAATATGGATGAACCTAGGGGGCATTATGCTAAGTGAAATAAATCAGATAGGGAAAGGAAAATACTGTATGGCTTCATTTTTATGTGGGACGTAGGGAGGTAAAAAGCCAAACATACAAAAACAGAGAACAGAATGTTGGTTTCCAGTGGCTGGGGGTTGAAAGAAATAGAGGTTGGTCAAAGAGTACAAACTTCTAGTTATAAGATGAATAAGTTCTGGGGATCTAATAATCAGTGTGATGATTACAGCAAACAATACTGTACAATATGCCTCAAAGTTGCTAAAGGAATAGATCTTTAATGTACTCACCACACATACACACACACAAATTGTAATTATGGGAAGTGATGGATGTGTTAAATAACCTTATAGTAATCATTTTACAATATATAAATGTATCAAATCATGATACTGTACACCTTAAACATACACAATGTTACATGTCAATTATATCTTACTAAATTTAGGAAGAAAGTGGATGCCCTGCAAGTTGGCAACCATTTAACTATGGAAATAAAAATATTATCATTAGAAAATTACTCTAGAGGTCTCTAATATATTTGACTCTATGGTCTTAAGTGTCGAGCCAGGGGTGCCTGGGTGGCTCAGTTGGTTAAGCATCTGCCTTTGGCTCAGGTCATGATCTCAGAGCCCTGGGATCCAGCCCCATGTTGGGGTCCCTGCTCAGCGGGAAGTCTGCTGCTCCCTCTCCCTTTGTCTCTCCCCTCAACCTTATGCTTTCTCTCTCACTCGATTTCTATCTCTCAAATAAATAAATAAAATATATTTTTTTAAAAAAGTTTCAAGCCAATAAGACACATCCAAAGTTTCTTGCGGTGTCTTTTCTTAGTTCTTTGAATTTTTAACTTCTCTCTTACTACCCTTACATATAAAAATTGCCAACCACATACCAATTCAAGGTAAAGCAGGAAGGTAAAATCACAAAGGAGGAATAACAGCTTAAAAGGAAAGAGATTAAAGGAAGAATAAGGCAGTCTCAAAGAGTGCTAAGAGTAAAGTTTAGACAATCTCTGAATTCCCAGAAAGCATTATTTTGAGGGAAAATTTAATAAGAATAATTTGCAAGAACTTTATTATGTTGTTTTAGACTATCTTTCTCCCTGGAACAGGAAAGTGAAATATTATACTTTTAGATACTTTTGCTCAGCTTTGATGGAAAGAAAATGCTTACATCACACTGGGTGGATTATTTTTATATTTATAAAAGTCCAAAGAAAATTCTGGAAGATATTTTAAAAATTCACACAATATTTTTGATATTTTAAAATAATCTTTATTTTTGGAACTTATGTTCATAGAATAGGCTCTAAATAACAATTCTATCTCTTGCCATAATTGCCTCATGTCTTGGCTTTTTATGTGTTTGTGAATCATTCATTGCAAGTATTTATGCTGGGCTAATTACATCAACAGAATTAAAGATGTAAGAATTGTGGTCTAGTTACATAAAGCAAACTAAAGTAAACCTTGCTCAAAGTGCCCCTGGTTGGAATTACCAGTTGTTTTAAGAATTGAAAACAAACTTCTCTCAGGAGACTGGTAGCATAGGGGAAGGAAACTTACCAGGTAACTTAATGAGGAAGAAGCTATCAGAAAACAAGGCCAGGCACAAAAACAGTGAAAAATCTGTCCAAGAACAAAATCATTAGAGAGAGAGAAGTAACTCGGGAAAGATTTTCTTTCCAAACAGGATTTTTTTTAAATATAAAATTCCATTATTTTATCATTAGGATACTGAGTTACTAGGGTTAAACTTCTACTTCTGAAAAAACATGGCTGTGAACCAGAGGTCAAGGTGAAGACAGGTAAATTGGCAGTGTCACAGTAGACTCAATAAATGGTCTGCCCATGTATTTCTGCTCTCTTTAGTTTAAGCTCAGACTAGGGGCTGACTCACAGCCAACTTGGAGGGTAGGAATAATTTGGAGAAGTAGATGGATTGATAAACATACAGACAGGTATCCATTGATCTAGAAACCTTTCCAAATAGAAGGAACTGGACCTAAGGAAGTTGTCAAGAAAACCAGTTCAAACGCCAAGAGAACTGACATTAATGATGTAGCAGTCTAAAGACTGAAATAGCTCCAATATCCATGCCGAACTAATAATATAAATTAGCAGTGGGACTATTGATCAGTTTAAAAAACTGGCAGCAATAGGTCTAGCAAACATTTGATCATTAATAAAAGTTTCCTGAGCAGTATCATTCTTTAATCCAAAGGACATGGGTTCATAAAACCTTGTTAGTACTGGTTATTCTAGAGACCATAACACACATCTAACTACTATCAAGCATTTCAGTACATGATGTCTTTGAACATGCATTGTCCTTGCTCACTACCTGTCACTTTTTCTGTGGTGGTTACAACTTTATGAAGTTCCCCAAGCAGCTCATAATTAATCCTTCTGTGCCCCACATAGTTTTATTTATTTGAGAGAGAGAAAGATAGTGACAGAGATAGCAAGAAAGAACACAAGCAGGGATGACAGGGAGAAGCAGGCTCCCACTGAGCAAGGAACCTGATGTGGTGCTCGATCCCAGGACCCTCGGATCATGACCTGAGCTGAAGGCAGACGCTTAACCACCTGAGCCACCCAGGCATCCCTGAATTTTCTTAAATAGTTTCCTAGATTACCCTTTGGAAGCCTTCTCATCAGAGGTTTATGTCTCCCCATAAAGCACGTCAATCTAATATAAAATCACAGATTGCAGAGAACATCTGGAGGAACTAGAGAAGTATGAGGATCCCAAGTTCACAGCCTCCCACAGATACAGCTAAATAACACCAGAAAATGTGTTAATAACCCAGAAAATGACCTGAAGACTCACATTTGAACATATTCTTCAGAGGTAAATGTAGAGAAGAGGCCACATGGAAGAGGCTAGGAAGGATGGAAACATGGCGGAGACCCAAATGGACCTGCAGGACTGTCCATGGGAGGGAAGGACCCCACGGTCATGGAGACGGGAAAGAAGCAGACACTCACCCGAGGCAGCCCAGGCATGCGGAAGCTGCATGGGGAAGACAAACCTCCATAACATTTGGCTTTGACAATCAAGAGGAGCTGAATTTCATGACTTCATATAATCAGCGGGGCTTAACATTTGGAACTTTAAAAATCATTAGGTTTGGCTCTGGGAGAGCCAGGAGGAAGGAATCCCTGCCCCTTAGGAGACAGCACATGAAACAGCTTTACAGAGATGCAGTCGTTTGGAAAATGTGTGGGGCTATATTGGAGGGAGATTTATTTATTAATCTTAGAGCACATGCTGGAGGAGCAGAGATCATTGAGAGATTTCTTCAGGATAAAGGGAGCTGGCAGGGACCATTTCCCTCCCTGGACACAGGGACACCTGTGGGAACTAGCACAGCAATAAATACTCCCTATCTAAGTTGCTAACACCGAGTGCACCCCCCGCACATGTGTCTGCAGATCTGCGTACCTCCAGCCTGGCCTGCCTTGGTCTTTGATGGCTGCAGGTCCCCTCTCAGAGCACACCAGTGTGGACCTTACTGGCACCATGTGCCTCAACTCCCCCCTTCATTCTCCTGCAGACCTTCCCCCTCCAATACACACTTGGCTTTAACCCAGCAAACATGGTGCCTTCAACCTGGCTTTGTGTGAGGAGCACAGACAGGGGCCAGCCCCACCCCCAGCATACCAACAAAAGCCTCTTGGGGCACAACACCAATGAAAGTACCCTGCAGATCGGTGCTAATGCATCTCTGGCAAATGCCTGGTCTGACTCAACTCAAACCTGAGACGACCCCAGACTGGCCCACTAGCAACACAGGGATCAAACCCTGCCCACAACAGGCAAAGCGAGCCATTGCGGACAACTGGGCTGAAGGCAAAAGCAGCTCAGCCTCAAGAGTTCAGTGCCTGCAACCTACATAGGAGACGCACCGACACCAAACATTGAAAGGGGACTTGATACCTGTTCTTCTCAAACCTTTCCAAAAATTAGAAGAGGAAGGAAACTTCCAAATTAATTCTATGAGGCCAACATTACCTTGATATTGAAACCAGATAAAAACATTACAAAATAAAGAGAACTACAGGCCAATATCTCTGATTAACATAGATGCAAAAGTCCTCAACAAAATACTAGCAAACCAAATCCAACAATACATTAAAAAAAATCATTCAGCACAATCAATTGGGATTTATTTCTGGGATGCAAGGGTGGCTCAATATTCACAAATCAATCAACATGATATATCACATCAGTAAAAGATAAAAAAACATATGATCATTTTGAAAGATGCGGAAAAAGCATTTGATGAAGTACAACATCCATTCATGATAAAGACCCTCAACAAAGTAGGTGTAGAGGGAACATACCTTAACATAATAAAGTCCGTATATGAAAAACCCACAGCTAACATCATACTCACTTGTGAAAAAGTGAGAGCTTTTCAGGGGTGCCTGGGTGGCTCAGATGGTTAAGCATCTGCCTTCGGCTCAGGTCATCATCCCAGGGTCCTGGGGTTGAGCTTCACGTGTAGCTCCTGGCTCGGCGGGGAGCCTGCTTCTCCCTCTCCTTCTGCCTCTCCCCTGCTCAAGCTCTCTCTCTGTCTCTCTCTGTAACTCTCTGTCTCAAATGAATAAATAAAATCTTAAAAAAAAAAACAAAACTGAGAGCTTTTCCCATAAGATCAAGAACAAGAAAAGGATGTCCACTCTTACCACTTTTATTCAGAATAGTACTAGAAGTCCTAGCCACAGCAATCAGACAACAAAAAGAAACAAAACTGCATCCAAATGGGTAAGGAAGAAGTAAAACTTTTACTATTGGCAATAGACATGATACTATACATAGAAAACCCTAAGGATTTCACCAAAAATCTCCTAGAACTGATAAATGAATTCAGTATGTTTATAGGATACAAAATCAGTATTCATTGCATTTTTAGACACTAATAATGAAATAGTAGAAAAAAATTAAGAAAACAATCCCACTTACAATTGCACCAAAAATAACAAAATACCTACGAATAAACCTAACCAAAGAGGTGAAAGACCTGTACTCTGAGAAGTATAAAACGAAAGAAATTGAAGATGACACAAATGGAAACATATTCTATGCTCATGGATTGGAAAAACAAATATTCTTAAAATGTCTGTACTACTCAAAGAAATCTACAGATTTAATGGAATTCCCTATAAAAATACTATCAGCTTTTTTCATAGAACTAGAACAGGCCATCTTAAAATATGTATGGAACCACAAAAGACCCCAAAGAGCCAAAGCGATCTTGAAAATGAAAAGCAAATAAACTCACAACCCCAGATTTTAAGATATACTGCAAAGCTGTAATAATCAAAACAGTATGGTACTGGCACAAAAATAGACACATAGATCAATAGAACAGAATAAACAGAAAGAAACCTATGATTATATGGTCAGATAATCTTTGATAAAAGAGGCAAGAATATACAATGGGAAAAAGACAGTCTCTTCAACAAATGGTGTTGAGAAAACTGGATAGCAACATGCAAAAGAATAAAACTGGACAACATTCTTACACCATACACAAAAATAAACTAAATGGATTAAAGACCTAAATATGAGACTGAGGACATAAAAATCCTAGAAGAGAGCACAGGCAGTAATTTCTCTGACACAGCCATAGCAAGAGTTTTCTAGATAGGTCTCCTGAGGTAAAGGAAACCAACGCAAAAATAAACTATTGGGATTACATCCAAATAAAAAGCTTCTTCACGGCAAAGGAAACAATCAGCAAAACTAAAAGACAACCTACTGATCTGATAAAGGGTTAATATACAAAATGTATAAAGAACTTACATAACTCAACCCAAAAAAAACCCCTAATCACCTGATAAAAAATAGCCAGAAGACATAAACAGACATTTCTCCAAGGAAGACATTCCAGATGGTCAACAGACACATGAAAAAAAATGATCCACATCACTCATCATCAGGAAAATTGAAATCAAAACCACAATGAGATGTTGCCTCACACCTGTCAGAACGACTAAAATCAACAACACAAGAAACAAGTGTTGGTAAGGATATGAAGAACAAAGAATCTTCATGCACTGTTGGTGGGAATGTAAGCTGGTGCAGCCACCGTGGAAGACAGTGTGGAGGTTCCTCAAAAAGTTAAAAAAAGAACTACCTATGATTCAGTAATTACACTACTGGGTATTTACTCAAAAAATACAAAAACATGAATTCAAAGGATACATGCACCTCTATGTGTATAGCAGCATTATTTACAATAGCTAAACTATGGAATCAGCCCATCATCCATAGATGAATGGATAAAGAAAATGTGGTATTTATATACAATGGAATATCATTCAGCCATAAAAAGAATGAAATCTTGCCATTTGCCACAATATAGATAGAGCTAGAGAGTATAGTACTAAATGAAATAAGCCAGTCAGAGAAAGACAAATACAATATAATTTCCTTCAAATGTGGAATTTAAGAATAAAACAAACAAACAAAAAAATAAGACATAAACCAAGAAACAGATTCTTCGCTATAGAGAACAAACTGATAATTACCAGAGAGGAGGCAGTAGGGGGGGATGGATGAAATAAGTGAAAGAGATTAAGAAGAGTACACTCATCATGATAAGCATTGATTAACGTATAGCACGGCTGAACCACTATATTGGTGGTTCAGGTTGTGCACCTGAAGCTAATAAAACACTGTATGTTAACTACACTAGAATTAAAAAAAAAAAAAAATTAAGTTAATGGAAAACTAGCTTCCCAATGTAGGCAGGATTTCTCAGGAAATAAACAATAAAATAAACTTGTAACTAAAAATAAATCACTGATTGCAAAGGAAAATGCAGAGAACCTCGAAACTATTTAACGGGTCTTTTGAAAATTACAGTTTATTTAACATTCAACAAGTACATATTGAAATCATCAGTCAGAAGTGGAGTTAAATGCTACAGACAAGAATGTGAGCAAGATAATCTCTATCCTTGAAAATTTTATCATGGAGGAATCAGTGTAAACAGGCAAATGTGGCTTATAAATGTGAAAGGATTAATCTAACAGTGTTTATCTCAACTGAGCAGGCTAAGGAGTGGGGCATTTTAGAGATAGAAGTGCAGCCGTATCAGTACTTCTCGAGTCCAGAAATATAAACAGCTCTACATGTTTGGCTTGTGTATTCTAATGTCAGTCTTTATATTTTCATATTTTCAGTTTTCAATTCTTTGTACACATAATAGCATTTATACACCACAAATGCGTTTTTAATCAGTAGGAATCTGTAGATAGTGGGAAATAAGCACTTGCTGATGGCCATAAAGTAAAATTTTTACCTATAAGAGAGAAACTTCTAACATTAAAATATTTTAGAGTTCATTCTAAATGGTCTTAGCAATATTACAGAGCTTTACACTGTTTTAGAAAGTGAGGAAATAATCACAAATGTTTCTGAGAAGGACTAGCTTTCAGAGGAGAATTGCCAGCCATTGCTTCGTTGATTTCAGTTGATTTCCTTTCAGAATGAGAAATTATAATGAATCACCACCAATCAGCAAACCTGATTATGGATGTCAGTTACACAGCCTAAAAAAAGCACCTGCTTCCTGGGCAAGTACTAGACAGCTGTGGGCAAGACTGAAACTAAGTAGTCCTGTGCCAGCAACAAAGATTTTGGAAATCTCCCATTCTGAAACCTCTCCATCTGTAACATATTTCTTAAATGGTACCTTAATTATGCCCCACATAACTGAAATCTAGGATTTAGGATATATATTACATAGATTTAGGATTCTATCTGTCTGCCCGTCTATCTACACTATATAAAATACCTTATCAGCTTTCTGTTGACAGGGCTCTCATTTTGTCCAAAGGTAATGATAAAGAGAAGGAATGAGTGATGTGCAAAAGCTGAATTACCCAATAGGCAGGATACACATGTGCAAGTATCAAAATACCTCAGAAAAATAGAAAGGGAAATGTAAAACCTAGAAATAAGCAAGCTAGATATTAATGTGTGTCTGTGTATGTTTTGGGGCCACTTCAAATTTTCTTTTATGATATAGTGTTATCTTCATTTTAAATTACTTGTAGGATATTTATAACTTTTTCCCAAGGCATAAAATTACTAACGTTCTTAATCAGCCCAGATGTTGCCACTGCCCTTCAAACATAATTGGTTCTCCTCTACTGGGCAGTGCCCTGTGCCAAACCACCTGAGATACAATTGCTGTGTTGGAGCTCACCCTGTATATAATTGTCTTTGGCTTCAGTGTAAACTTTTTATGAAATCGGTCTAGGTGGGAAAGGTTGACTTGTTCAACATAACAGAATGGGCCAAAACATTTATCGTAAGGGAAAAATAATTTTAACTATGTTTCTAGGGAAGAGGCAATGTACTAGAAACTGTAGGCATGATAATCTCCAGGTTAATACCTTTAATTAAGGCTGTTACAGCAAAGGTTGAATTGTTTTGGATGGGTAATTGGGTGCCCTCTAAAAATCTCTCAGTTCTAATATTTTGATTATAAATGTGACAGCTGGGATGAAATACAAACCTATTTTGAAAGTTTTAATTTGCTTAAATACTTTTGGTATAAAACATAGTATTTTATCTTTTTCCCCCAAAATACATATTCTCTTAAGGATGCTACTATTGACAAGTTTTACATCGATGAGTGAGCATGACCTCAAAGATCAACGTAGGAACAGATCTTTTTGTGTGGTACACATGTAAAGATTTTACAGGAATCAAAACAAAGCCAGATGTTTCAGTGAGGATGCAAGAACTATCTGCACAATCCAAATAAAGCAATTTATTTTTTTGTCATAAGCAAGACTTCAGGTTAAAACTTACTCCCAGATCATTTCATGGCTTAAAAAACATGTTTTGTTTTGTTTTGTTTTTTATTATTGCTTGTTGCCTTCTGAATGACCTTAATTATATTTTATCTCATATCTTAATAGCAGACTCCAACATGAAGAAGGACACAAAAGTCATAACATTTATATATATCACCCATCCCAACTCCATGTTTCATTAAAATGTGATGAAGATGAAGGAGCTTAAGATAAATGGAAGGTGATAGCACTAGAGAACTAAGAAATGAAATGGAGAAGTAAAATGACTAGGTAACCAAGAAACAAATTGGTAATCTCCTACAACTACCACATTGACTTTCTTTGTCAACTAAACTTCTCATTTTACTACCCTCTTCATTCACGTCAAGATTTTTCTTAGAAAAACTAAACAAGAACTCCTGTATTTGGAAACCATGGTTATAAAATATTCAGTGATCTTAATGAAATCCAAGAACCATTAAATCAAATCTAAATATGGTTATACCAGAAATATAATTAAAATATTTAGAGTATAGCGTTTGAAATATTCTTATAAACATCTTAATCTCCAAATAGAATAATTTGAAATATCTCCTTTTTGTAACTACAAGGTGCTAAGCCAAAATACGTATACTTTTCTTTGTAGGTGGAATGTGTGGTAATATCCTGTGGTTAATTTAAAGAGCATATTTTCCACGGCCAATTTCAGTAACACTTCCACACCATTCCAAGTGTCTATGGACCTATCATATAAAATAATTATTCATTTCATCGAGCATAGAAATATAGCTATTTCCAACATTTCACATTAAGTGATCAAGTTTTATCTGGCATTTCAAAATGAGTTTAAATGCTAGATCAATTAGGATAAGCAAAAAAAGTGATATTCCTAGAATTGTCCCGTGTATGACCTAGTTACAAAAAGCAAGGATAAAAATAAATTATAATGCTGACTAGAACACCGCATTTGTTGGTGGTGTTAGCTCCTCTACCTTTATGCAAATACAAATTTGCAAGAGTTGTGGGAAAATCTAAGTATATTTAAAAGTATATGCTTTAGCTGAATCAATGCTAAGCTTTTAAATAAAATGTTTTCATGCACTTATTTTAGAGTTAATTATATATCTTCTCTCTTGTAATAGTAATTTATTAGTATCTCTGGTACAACGTTACATGATAAGGGCAACAACAGACATTTTTGCCTACTTGCTGATTTAATGAGGGTATAAATCTTGCCTCACAAGTTTGTTAGAGTATAGATTAAGATGATGCACATAAAATCCTTTCCATAATCCCTGCACTTACTGAGCACCTTAATACTTGGTAAGCATTATTACTATTTTATATAGATTAGTGTGTTGAAAGTGTGTTTAATGACATTTCCAGAATTCCTCTCCTCTCTTTTCAAGAGTACCTCCCTCTGCTTACCTTTACCCTACTCCATGTTTCTAGTCGGTCTGTCAGATCTAATACCTACCCCAGTGTTCCCGTAGACACGGGAATGAGAAAGTGATTTCAGCCTCCACAAATAGAGATCTGCACATACTGTAATTGATTGAAAGGTTGGAAAATAACACGAGCACATTTACTCAAATTCCTTTTATTTGGTTGTTATGTACGTATTGAGGAAATGAGTTTGCTCATCAAATGAAATTATTTTCTACACGGTTTAGGTCAGGTTTTGCTCCAGGCCGTTTTTCCAGTTTGAGGGGGAAGAAAAAGCCCTTCTCTCACAGAGAAAAAACGTGTTTTTAGAGTCAGCTAGGATTAAAGAATTGTTGAGCTCAAAATTTAAAAGGACTATAGGGGCCAGAGATATAATGCTGGAAACTGGAAAAAAAAAGCAGAGTTTTGCAGTGAACGTACATGCAAAGATTCAGAGCATGAATATGGGGAGTGAAGAACTGAGAAGGGGGGATGGACAGTGAGATCATTTAACAAGAGGCATTTGATATATTTAGAGATGAGAGAATTGGAGAGAATTGGATCCTATTTGTAGATACTGAAATAGTCAAAGCATTAAGTTAGAAGTAGAGTTAGAGGGAAAGTGAGTTAGGAGCTAGAATCTTCCAGAGTATGACTGTGACCATGTAGAAGTGGTGGGATAACTTGATGGCATGAGAGCTAAAGTGGAGAGATTTTACAGGAGGGAGAATGATCTGGAAGTGGCATTGAAGAGACAAAAGGTCACCCCTTTATTTCTAGTGGTACAAAAGTTGTGGGGGAAACATGCTACCATTTGAGAAGACTGGACATAATTTACAGTCCTTAGGGGAGAGTCAGATTTCAAGAAAGAAGAAGGTAAATGACTTTTTTTTTTTTTTTTTTTTTTTTTTTTTTTTTTTTTTTTTACGTTGAAAGTATGTTTTTGTCTCTATCCAGGGACAAAATCCAGATGATTATTTACAGAGGGTACAAAGGAGGGGGCTTAGGAAATCTGGAAAAGTAGTGGGGCAGAAAATCCCTGAGCCTTGTGAAGACAGGGGGGAAGGCAGAGAGAATGGTTGTTTTACTCACAGTGTGCCAAATTACCCTTTACTCAGGCTGGAAGAGCATAGTAACATTAGACATACAAGGGTTTTTTAAAGATATTGTCTACATTTTATATTTTGTTTTAAAATTCATGGAGGTTTGGCAAACAGAATTGTCCCAATTAATATATGAACTAACAATAGTGTTCAAATAGTTTCAAGATGAAAAATTAAAATAGATTTTTGGGGCACCTGGGCGGCTCAGTCGTTAAGCGTCTTCCTTCAGCTCAGGTCATGATCCCAGGGTCCGGGGATCGAGCCCTGCATTGGGCTTCCTGCTCAGCGGGGAGGCCTGTTTCTCCCTCTCCCTCTCCCCCTGCTTGTGTTCCCTCTCTCGCTATCTCTCTCTGTCTGCCAAATAAATAAAATTTAAAAATCTTAAAAAAAAATTAAAATAGATTTTAAGGCAAAATTTATTTTAAACACTAAACTTCCAGCCATTAAGCTTACCCAAGGGTAAATAAATGTGTAACATTTTTGTGTTATCTTTCCAGATACATACATACATCCACAACCCCCCAACCCCTGCACACAAACATTCTTTTACCCTTTTAAGAAAATGTTGCAATACTGTACACATTGTCCCACATATTAAAATTTTTTCATTGAAAAAAATTAGAGTATTTTAATGTCTTTTGATGGATAAGTTTTGTCCCATTGCATTATGTCCCATTTTATTAAATTTATCCACTATCATCAATGAACATTTAGGGTTGTTTTATTCCCAGTCTTTTACTATTAATAGCCAATTTAGAATGCATAACCTGGCATAAGTAAACCTAATCAGGTATTTCTAACAACTCAATTTTCAGAAGTGAAATTTCTGAATCAAAAGGTCAAATTATATGTAATTGTAATTTTGGTAGATATTACAAAATTGCTTTTCATGAAGTTTTACCAATACACATCTGCAAAAAGTGATATTTTGTTTTCAGATTACTACTTTTATAGCTATAACTTGTTTCTCACTTCTAATAGCAATTGGATAGCATCTCTGAAACAGTTAAATGACAATGAATAGTAAATATACTTTTCACTTTGCTGATTTAATGGGAATACTTCTATTTTTAGCCCCCATTGAGCCTATACTGGTTCATGAGGTGGGATTCTTTCTTTTTTTTTTTTTGTAGTTCTTAAAAATGATAGTTTTATAAGTACACTTTTAGCTTTTCTAAAAATGTAAATATTATTTAATTCTTAAATTAATTTCATGAATTATCTTAATAGATTTCCTAATATTGCACCATCCTTGCATTTTTGGATTAAACAAAACCATTCCTTTTTCCAAAAAGATGAGTAAATAAAATATTAAAAATAAAACATTTATTCTAGAATAATGAGATTATCTGAATTTTTTACCTTTTGTGCAATCTGTTTCATTAAACTATATTTTGCATAGTTTTAGACTTACAAGTATTGGTTCTACATTACATAGTGCCTACGCATAAATAATATCGTAATTCTATCATAATCATTTTTAAATGGTCTTCTGCATCTCTTGATAATTTGGGTTCACTTTTTCAACTTTTTGATTATTATAGTTACCAGCCTTACTTTTTAAAAATTTATATCTTCAGGTATAATTTTATTGTTAATTTTATGTTCAAACAGTAATATTCACTTTGTTTACCTGTGTCTCCTATTAAAGCATAGTCACATATTTTACTTTTAATTCAATTGAATTATGACAGCACTTTTTTTACTCAAATGCATTTATTGATACAATAGATCTGTATTGATTCTCTCATACCATATTTTTTTTTTGCTTTCTGTATACATATTTTAAGTAGCTTTTATGATTTAGGCATTTTTGCTTTGAATATGGTATGTTTATGTTAGTATTTTTTGCTCTAATAATTAACTATATAATGTTATATTTGATACTCCAAATCTACTTGTTAAAAAGTTTTATTTCTTAATATGAATGTTTATGTTCCTTCTTCCTCCATATCTTTCAATTTTCTTCACTAATTATTGTCAATTATATTATCTTTAGTGTTTATATTTTTTAAAAAATAATATTTTAGATTATTTATTTTCTTGATCAGCTATAATATCCTTCAGGAGATGAGATATTTTATCCCACCTCTAATTTTCTTTTCCCTTTTCCATTGTAAAAGTTAACATAATATATTTTTTTTTAAGATTTTATTTATTTATTTGAGAGAGAGAGAATGAGAGAGAGCACATGAGAGAGGGGAGGGTCAGAGGGAGAAGCAGACTCCCTGCCGAGCAGGAAGCCCGATGCGGGACTCGATCCAGGGACTCCAGGATCATGACCTGAGCCAAAGGCAGTCGCTTAACCAACTGAGCCACCCAGGCGCCCCTAACATAATATTTTTATTCTAAACAAACATTTGTTTTTGCCTGGGATCTAATCCTAAATGTTACCGACAATTCTCTTTTTCTGTATTTTATTCAAAACTATTTTTTTTTTAATGTGTGGTGATTTACAGGAAGAGAAAGAAGGCAAAGCAAAAAAAATCTAATCAAATTTTTTTTTATTACACTGCTGACAAGGGAACCGATTCTGCTAATAATAAAACAAAATAATTTTATATTACAATTACTTTCCATCTGTCAAAGTTTTTGAAGAATTGTAGAAAATCATTGCTTAAAAAATATAATTGTGGGGCACCTGGGTGGCTCAGTAGTTAAGACTCTGCCTTGGCTCAGGTCATGATCCCAGGGTCCCGGGATGGAGCTCCGCATCAGGCTCCCTGCTCAGTGGAGAGCCTGCTTCTCCCTCTCCCACTCCCCCTGCTTGTGTTCCCTCTCTTGCTGTGTCTCTCTCTGTCAAATAAATAAATAACATCTTTAAAAAAATTTAAAAAAAATCTGTACAATCATTAACGTAATAATTGAAAGATACTATGTTTGATTTCTATCGTTGCTGTGACAAATCATTGCCAATGTAGGGGCTTAAAATAACACAAATTTATTATTTGATGAGAAGTATGACATGGATCCCACTGGGCTAAATTCAAGATGTCTGCAGGGTCATATTCTTTTCTGAGGCTCTAGGAGAGAATTTGTTTCCTTGACTTTTATAAAATGTAGCGGTCTTCCTCTTTCTTTGACTCATGGCTCCTTCCTCCATCTTCAAAGCCAACAATCTTGAGTCCTCATAATGCCATTTCTGTGATTCTCTTCTATCTCCCTCTTCCATATTTAAGGACTCTTTTGATTATGTGGAACTCACCCACATAATCCAGGATAATCTTCTATTTTAAGATCAGCTGATTATCAACCTTAATTCCATCTGCAAATTTAATTCCCCACCCCACTCCATCTTGCCATGTAACATAATATATTCACAGCCGCCAGAGATTAAAATGTGGATGTTATTGGAAGGGCGTTTATTCTGCTCACCACAGCTATTCTCCACCATTCATCATCATCAGTTTAGTTGTTTCTTACATTAACTAACAAGTACGGTGGCCAAATACAAATGATTTAACTTTTCTAATTTATTTTTCCTTATGAAGCAAGTGAATGTTTGATGAACTCAGCCTTCATTTCTTGAGTTTAGTGACTGTGTTTTTTTAAAGCCCTTAATTTAAGCATTACATCCAATTTTATATTTGAAAAATTTACCGTTGCCAATATCCCACCTCTCAAACATTTAAACGCAATGATTAGGAAAATACAGTTTCTTTTAAGGACTTTACTTGTGGATGAGATAGAAAAGCAGAAAGTCTTTGGGAAAGAACTCAGATCTGCTTTATTCTAATAACCTATGTTTTGAAGCTAAGGAAATGATTGGAAATGTTTGCAAAAATGTTCTCACAGAAAATTATGTAGCTCTTAAAAATTAGATTTTTGAGGACTATTCAATGGTATATCATAATCTAAGGTTTCCTAAAAATGAAAGATACTGATCTTTTGCTTCATATTTTATTTCTTTTTAGTTTGTTTTAAAATGCTTGCAAAACAGCATAAAAGAGCTCAAATTAAATACAACTAATTAATAAACAATTTTCTCTTTGGCATATTGTATATAGGATATTCATGTACATTCTTTCTTTAAACTTCTCTGTATTTTCCCATTTTCCACAATGAGATCATAATTAATACATATACAAAAAGTAACTTTTTAAAATTAGAGGGTTGGGGAAATGTATAATAAAGAAATTGATAGGAAGTTAAATTACTGACATAGCCCCATGGATAATTAACAACACTTAATCCAGAAATAACTAGAGATACTTTTCTTAACATGACATTTTAATCCATCTGTCATTATCCAGAAAAATACCTTCAGAACTAGGAATCAGACCCCTCACAGCCTTGAACCACATCCACACAATTTATTTTGTGACTCCAAATACAGCAAATCTTGACCTCGTGAGTGCCTCCAGTTCAATGACCCTTGAAGTTTCTTCCTATTCACCAGTCACTTTATATCTTCATCTTCTTCTCTACAGAGTTTAGGTCCCATGGTCCATCATTTCTGTCACTTTCCTGCCATTATACTAACTATCCTTTCCCTTTTGAATTTCCAATATGCCCCTTTGGCTAAAACCCAATCCCAATCAAGTCAAACAGAAAAACCCCACAGCTCCGGGAAGCTTGAATACCACAAGGGGGAAAAAAAAATCATGTATCTATTTATGTTAACACCAATATATTTTCAGGGACATTGGTTCCAGTTGTAGCTTACAAATCTGTACAACAATGGAAAAATGTTTCCCTACAAGACACGTCTTCCATTTCATTCATGGAAATAATTGGAAATATTATCCACTTTCTTCAAATTTCCAACTAGGACCCTAGCTATTTTCTCACACATAAGAAATTATGTCACCTCTTACTTCCTGGATACTGTAGAAGTCACAATGAAAATAACAACACTTTATTTTTTTAAATTTTATTATGTTATGTTAATCACCATACAGCCTGGTGATGGGTATTAAAGAGGGCACGTACTGAATGGAGCACTAGGTATTACATGCAAACAATAAATAATGGAACACTACAACACTTTAAACTGAGGTTTCCTTCATCCATAGATAGATATACTCACATCCAAACACACAAGAATATATATACACATTCTATCTTTCAGAATTTTGTTGGAATTCCTTTTCCTCTGGTGCTCATTTTCTAGTTCTCTTCCAGCTTATGAGTTTATATTTCTTTTATTCCTTTAGTATAATTCTTTGGGGATTTTATAGTTAGAAGATAAGTATTTGTGTCTGTTTACTCTCATTTTGAGCTTTAAAGAGAAAGCATCTGAATGTACAAAAGTAGAGAAATCATTATACCACCATGTTCCATCACCCACCATCAATAATGATGCACATTCTGGGGCGCCTGGGTGGCTCAGGTGGTTAAGCGTCTGCCTTCAGCTCAGGTCATGATCCCAGGGTCCTGGGATCAAGCCCCACATCGGGCTCCTGGCTCAGCGAGGAGCCTGCTTCTCCCTCTGCCTCTGTCTCTCTCCCTGCTCATGCTTTCTCTCTCTCTCTCTGTATCTCTGTGTCTCAAATGAATAAATAAAATCTTAAAAAAATAAAATAAAAAAAAATGATGCACATTCTATTAATTGTTTCATCCATCTTTCTCGTTCCCTTTTTGGTTTACTATTTTAAAGCAATTCCAGGACATCATACCTTCTCATTATCAAATACTCTAATGTGCATCTAATAATAGACAATTTTTCATAATTACAATGCATTATCATATTTAACACAACTAACAAAAATACTTGAATATCATTTAACACAAATTTCCCTAATTGTATTTTCAAATTGGTTGAAAACACAAAGAGTTATTCAAATCAGAATCTAAACAAAGCACACAAGTTGTATTTGGTTTTATATCTCCTAGATCTCTTTTAATCTAAAATGTTTCTGTCCCCCATTCTCCTTTCTTTACACTGAAGGTTTCTGAAGAAATGAGGCCAGTTTTCCTACAATATCTGGTATTCTGGATTTGGCTGATTAATTCCTGAAGGTAGGGAATTTCTTGTTCCTACATTCCCCATATTTTCTTTAAACTGGAAGTATAACGGCCTGTTTAGATTTGGAATCAGTTTAGAGAGCAAAAGTATGCCACAGGTAGGCCATGGATTCCACATTACTTTAAAGCATAAGGCACATATCTTTAGTCATCTCATTTTTTTCTGAAAGTGGGTTACCTCTGCTGGGAACACATCTCAGAAACTTTCCAGGTCCTATCCCTAAAATGGCAGAGTTCTATTGGCCTGTACAATATGAATAAAATTTTTCTTTTAGAAATTTATTTTTTAAATTGAAATAATATAGCTTTTTTTCAGACAACTTCTTAGGCTGTTCCGCCTGGTAAACCTTTTTTTTTTTTTTTTTTTTTTTTTGGTACTATTTCCATAATAGGAACAGTAAGTTGTACATACACATTGTTTGACATCATTTTCCTTTGAGAAATGAGGTTGATATTTATCCAGAGGACTTGGCTATTTCTACTTTTAACCTGCTGGCTAAATTTTCAAAACAGATTTCAAAGTAAAAAATGATTTTTTTGTTGTTCAAATGACTTCCTTAAACAAAATTACCTATTTAGGGAGAAACAGATCTTATCACATACTTATTTATGACAGAAATAATTTTACATCATTGAGTCCTGAAAAAAACTCACAATATAGACAACAAAATGGCTTTTCTTGCCATTTTTCTTTGTGAGCCTCCTCAAGTTCTTAGAAATTGCAGTATTTTACAAAAATAAATGTCTCTGGTAATCAAGATATTCTGTTTCTACTATTAACATCCTCAAAACAAAACAGAAACAGAAACAAAACACTTACCTGTAATCCATAGAATTGGAGCTTTCCTTCACTTTTTTTTTTCCTCTTTGCTCTAGGTTTGAGGTAAAGTTGACCCGAGCTTCTGGTCACTAACAACAACAACAGCAAAAAGATGATGGAGTGTAAGTATAGCTGCTAAGAAATTTGTATATAAATTCTACGAGTTAAGAATACACAACCTTACCCTTCCATTCCAAATGCTCTTTAGAACCACATACTGTCACAAATGAAGATTTTAGAGATTTTCCACCCAAACCTCATCATTACACATATGAGAAAAATGTGGCCAAGAGCAGGTGGGTGGCTTTTCTGAAGGGTTAAATGCTAATTAGAGACACAGCTTAGACTAGAATAAATGTCTCCTAACATCCAATATAGTATTTTCCTAATTACTTACATTCTTTGCTACTTTCATTCCTATGTGCTTTGTAGTTACTAGAACTAAGATGTAGATGACTGAAGCAAATTGCCTTAAACATAAAAGGCAGTCAGTAGTGTTTAGTGAATTAATTTGTTTCAGCTATTTAGTAGATAAAAAAAACCCAAAAACTATATTTAAGTATCCTCCAAAAGAGTGTGTTCCTTTGTTCCATGAAAGTGGTTTCATAGCAAATTCATCTACTTTTTAATTACAACAGCCTTTAGTTACTAGGAAATTATTAATGCAACAAATATAACAATTATTTTTATTTTTTTATAAAGTTATGGTATTCATATTAAGTTGCTTTGTGTGTTTGCTTTTAACCATTAAAATCTATTTGGAAATTAGAAAACAGAAATACATAGAAGGATAAAAATATTGCCCACAAACTCAAAAACCTAGAAACAACCAGCACTTTTTTTTTTAAAGATTTTATTTATTTATTTATTTGACAGATACATAGTGAGAGAGGGAACACAAGCAGGGGGAGTGGGAGAGGGAGAAGCAGGCTTCCTGCTAAACAGGAAGCCCAATGCGGCTGGATCGCAGGACCCTGGGATCATGACCTGAGCCGAAGGCAGATGCTTAATGACTGAGCCGCCCAGGCGCCCCAACAACCAACACTTAATAGATAGTAAATATCTATTTGTTAACTTCATATAGAATACCAAATTTTATAACTGATTTTGTAATACTCCAATAGTAAATTCCTCTTCAATATAAATTCTTCCTAAACTTACTTTTAATTGCTACAAAATTTTCACTATATGTAGTGTTTAGAATAAACTTGTTAGTTTGAAATGATTATCTAAATATCTGTCCACATTCATGGGAAAACTGGTATAAAGTGTATGACTATGTAAACACTCTTCAAAAGATTTGCTATATTGTTTTCCATAAACCATATGTCAAATTCTACCAATATATGTAGTGTAAGAAAAAAAAGGTGAGAATTCCCCTAAACACTAGACAACATTATCATTTGGATTTCTCAAATTTCATAAATGACAAATGGCAAATCTAGTATTGTTTAATTTACACTTATTTAATTATCAGTGAGAGTAAACACCAAAATATCCTTTTCCCAATACTTATTTTTTTTTAAGATTTTATTTATTTATTTGACAGAAAGAGACACAGTGAAAGAGGGAACACAAGCAGGGGGAGTGGGAGAGGGAGAAGCAGGCTTCCTGCTAAACAGGAAGCCCAATGCGGCTGGATCGCAGGACCCTGGGATCATGACCTGAGCAGAAGGCAGACGCTTAACGACTGAGCCACCCAGGCACCCCGTCCCAATACTTACTTAGTGTATAAACTTCTTAAATTAAGAGACTCATTTCGAATGTTTCATATTAATTACTTTGTCTAGCCCATCTCTCATTTTATAATATCGAAAAATTTTAATGGGCAAAACAAGAGGGTATTTCAGTATTTTTATGTGTAATACAAGCAAAAACATTTTACAGAGACAAAATTGTTGCAAAATTCAATTTGAAGATATCAACACATATAAAGTTAACATAAGATGCATATACATATGTTTGCATACCTTGAATAAAAAGAATAGTGCATAACTATCAAAATAAATTCATATGCATTGCAGTCTGATACATCGTCAAAGTTCATGTGAATATTTTCTTAAACAGTATACTAAACTTTTGTTCCCTATACTATAGAATACATATGCACAATAGATGCAACATCTATTTAAATTAAAGACTTTTGATATACTAAATGAAGGATGTGATGTCAAAAGGCTAAATTGGACAAATGTGTCCACGGAAACGTTTTTAATTCATATCTGTAAGGCAAGAGTGGATTTCAGAGATACGAAGTGAAAGATAATTGCTAGGCTTCCAAGTCAAACTTCAAAGCCCAGCAGGAATCATGAAGGGTTGGAAAAGAGAACCATATGACTCAATTCAGCTGCCAACAAAGAATAATGTGGCAGACGACGTTCTCTGAAAGGCGACTTGGGTGAGGTCTGATGTGCACAAGATTTACTGGAGATCAACTCAGGTACAACAGAGGGGAAGGAACAGGGTTGAGCATCATAGGCAGTCAGGCTGTGGAGCAAACCCATGATAACCTCAGCCGACCCCCAAAGAGCTGTGGACCTGCAACAATATCTTGTGTTTGACCAAAATAAAATAAATGGCCCTTACACCCCTGCTTTAATGGGTCCACCCTCTGAAGGGTAGGTTCTTTGGCATGCTGGTTCTCTGCAGCTGAAGGCATTCCCGGGAGTAGCTGACAGCTGAAAGTTCTCAATCAGGCAGAGTTCTCGGCCACTCTGAAAACAAGTGCGGCCCAAAAATGGGCATGTGGACAGCATAGTTCCATTTCATCATAAAGACTCCTCGATGATATGAGAGAAATGAAATCATATCCAAAAGAGGGGAAAATGGTGGAAAATCCATTGTTACGGAGACATTGGTTCAAATTTTCCAATTTAATTCCAAAAATGACCTCTTAGATTACAGAGATTGAAACAAACCTGGGCCACTTTATCAGTTACTCTATGTTTTTTTCCAACTCTTTTACCTGAAGTTACAAAGTTGCTATTGTTATATAACATCCATAGTTAGTATACATTGTATCAAAGAAGTAAAACACAGCTTGGTGTGGATGGCCGCTTGCCTGCTGTACAATGTTCACTTTTGAAACTAGAGGAAAAAAAATTTACAAATTCCAACAGACGTAATGAAATGATACAGATCTTTAGGCAAACTTCTTGGTTGGCAACAGAAGGTCAAATTGCATTGTGCTTTTATTTCGGCTCTCTTGTGTATGTTGGTACAGAAAAACTGTTTATATTGGATAAAGTATATTGTGAACACATGATTTTAAGTTTTGATATTCAATAATCAAGTTATATAGTTTTATAAATGTCTGTGAGAAAAATTTAGAAATTTAGAACAAATAGTAACAGAATTGACAATTATAAAAAGGAAAAAGATATTTTAGAATCTTAACTCCCCACAAAAACAAGCTCAATTACCAGTTACAGTTTTAGAAACAATCATTTCTAGAATGCATTGCAAGAGGAAGACAAATTTAACCACGGAAGTGGGAAGTATGGTTACTTATTTTTATATGTTCAATATTAAAGTTTAGGAAAGATAATTAATAAATAAAAAATCTGTTTCAATTATGTAAAATAGCAATTTTTATTTGTTTTATTTACTTGATCTCTTGTTTTAGATTTACCATACTTTTCAATTGGTTGAAAAATGTTTAAAATACTTTTAAATACATTTTCAATATATTTAGTTCTCATTTCACTACATTTTAAGGAATGGAGCTTAACTCCCTCTACTTATAAAGTAAGCTCAAAATAGTGACTTTGTAACACATAGGATATGAAAACAGTGATTCTTTACATTTGATAAACCTAGACACCACCACCTTATAGGAATAAAATTTAACATCATCAGTAATGTCATGTAAGTGTCTTGCACCTCTGTCACGATGTGATGAAATAGGTACATTACTTCTGTGGTATTCGTTCCCCAAATACATGACCTCAGTATAATCATGGAAAAATATCAGACAAACCTAAACTGAGTGACATTCTGCAAAATATTTGACCCCCATTCTTCAAACCTTTTAAGGTCATGAAAGACAAGATAAGGCAGAGAAATGACTGCAGACTGGAGGAGACTAAAAGGACATGACAAATAAATGCAATATGGTACCTTGATTGGATACTGGAATGTATGAGCTCTGCCAGCTTTTTCCACAGTGGAAGCCATTTTTAAGCACACAGCCTTGGGAGAGCAATGTTGAGCCCCTCTGGATGATATACCTGACTGAATCCAGGTAAGACCTCTACATAAACTTTAAAGATTCTGGTGGGCTGTGGAGAGTTCTCTTCCTTGCTGCAGGCCCAGATAAGCCTCATATCTAAGTTCCCTTGTTTATTAAACCAGCCACCGGCCAACTGGGAGTGGCCTGCTTCTTTCTGTGGCCTCTCCTTGGCCTTTGTATTTAGGGATCCATTTACAAACCAACACTACCCATGCTATGTACTTATCATTTGCTGGGTGGAGGTGGGGTAAAGGTCATCCAGGAACTTTCTGTACTATTTTTGCTGCACTTCTATAAATCTAAAATCATTTAAAAATAAGAATGTAAAAGTATATGCATTTTACAAATGTTTCCAATACATTTTACAACTCGTTTTTAAAGTTAACAGTAGAATACTCAAATTCAAAGATGTGGCCTATGATAAAAACACCCTTAGTTCTTGTGCCTTGGGACTGTTCTATCATTTTAGGACTTTAATAAATGAAACCTGCCCCTCCCCCCATTCTATCTCTCTCGCTCAACCTTTCTCTCTTTTTCTCGTTCTCTCTCTCTCTCTCTCACACACACACACACACACACACACACATTTACCTTGAGATCTATGGTGTTTCTGTCTCATCTAAAAAATTGTATCTATAGTAATAATTTGGACATTTTTGTAGAAAATAAGAATTTTGAAGTATGTTTTAATGACTTTCAATTTAAACAGTTTTCATAGGAAGAGACATTTCCCTCCACATTCATATTCATTTTTCCTTCCAAAGTTGTAACTGGGGACATGGCTATTCAACTAAAGTACGCATTTGCCAGCTTCTAATTCAGGTAGGCATGACTAAAGTATAGACAATGTCAATTTCATTACTTTTAAGGAAGGTGACAAGCCTGCATGTTCTGGACTTTTCTTTCATTCACCAGAAGGAATAATGAGATTATGACTAGGCTAAAGAAGCCACCCTAGACTATGAGAATGCTGCCAGGTGTGGATGGTATGACAACTGACGGACAATCCCTGGATGACTAACTTCCTTTCCACCCTTATGTGGAAAAATGAAGTACTATCTTTTTTGTCACTGTAATTTGTGTTATCTCTTTAAATAAGTCTAAGATTATCCTTGTTAATAGTGTCATTTACTAACTAACATAGAAAGTTGAAACAAGTATGTTTTCCACAAATTAAAAGGTACTGAGTTGTATAAGTCAATGTTATATTGAAACATGTTTATACATTTATTTAAATGTCTACACATGACCATCAAATCAGTTGCAGTTATTTTCTCAGTGATGAATCCTGCTTAAATTAAAATCTTTCTTTTTATAGTTCATAATATTGGAGTGAAAAGGTAGAGGGAGACTTCAGTATCCTTGATATTTGGATAGTTTAACTCAATTTCATGACTCTTTTTTTATAATATGGAGTGTGAAAATATGGTTGTGTATTTTTACTGTAATAAAATATCTTACAATGTTAATCCTTAATTTTTTAATAGATGTATATGCTTTAATCCTTTAGACATCACAGAAATGTGAAGTATAATGTTATATTTATTTAATTATGCCCAAGAGATAAATTAGATTTAGGTATAGATAACTCCAGACATGTCAGCAGGATAATATTAAATAGACTGAATTAGCATTAAAAATTTTTTCTGAAGTGGGGCACCTGGGTGGCTCGGTCAGTTAAGCATCTGAATCTTGATTTCAGCTCAATCTCAGGGTCGGAGTCTGCTTCAGCTTCTCTCTCTCTCTCCCTCTGCCCTTCTTCCCATTTGCACTCTCTTTCACTCTCTCTCAAATAAATAAAATCTTTATTTTTTTTTCTGAAGCTACATGAAACTAAAAGAAAATATAATCATCTTCTCATCTAATAACACATGTTTAACTACCAAAATGTGGATGTTATATAAATATAACCTAGAACCTGATTAATCACTTTTGGATGAAAGGAAATATTAAAAACATAGCTTCACTAATTATTCGGGTGTAATAAATATTTATACTTTTTTTTTAATTTTGTGGTGAAATGTTTTCGAGTTTGATTACTGAACATTACCTTTTTTTTTTTTCTGTTTTCCTTATTTAAAACATTTTCCTTTGTAGCTATGTAATTGCTGTCACTAATTGTGAAATATGAGGCAGCTATATTTAAGTATTGGGTGTTGCAGTAAGCTTTCAACTAAACCTCACCTTTTAAAATTTTCTTTGTCAGGCTGAGTCTTTTAAAACCCACAAAATAAACTAAATAACATGTTCTAATAATAAAACATTATTGTGCTCAAAACTAAGCTATCTGTGGGATTACTTATTGAATTTTAGTAATGATATTTTGCTGAATTTGAGGGACATCCTAAGATAATTTGGGGTTGGTAGAACAGTTGTCTTCAAGCAGTAAACAATATGTCTGGAGGAAGATGAAAACTTTACAAGTGCTACATGGAAATGGATAAGTTTAAGGAATCAAAATCCAGATCCTCAGTCTCCTCATGTACTCTTTGCTAAAAGATGCACTCTCTGCAATGCAGATGATACCCAGGAGTCATTCTGGTTCTCAGGTCCTATTTTTCCCTTCATGGAAATTAATGAAAGAAAAGAGAAAAATGAGGGAGAGAAGGAAATGATAAATAATATGAGACTCTTATGCATTCCAAACCTTATGAAGGCAAATATATCCCTAGAATGTTCTTTAGGACAATTCAAATTCTCCATGTAAGCAATCCATTCCATTCATGCACCAGGGTGTTTTTCCCACTTTCATGCCTGACACTGTTGAAGGCTGTACTTGACATTAGAGACGGGCATTTACCATTTGCAGATGCTTTCTGAATTTGGTAAGTTCTAGAGTGAGGTAGGAGTGATACAACACCCCTTTAAAAAAAGAAAAGCTATTTATTTGAGAGAGAGAGCACACGCGTGTGCGAGGAAGAGCAGAGGGAGGGGGCAGAGGGACAAGCAGACTCCCCACTGAGTATGGAACCAGTCACCCTGAAATCATGACCTGAGCTGAAGTCAGACCCTTAACCAACTGAGCCCCCCAGGCACCCCATGATAAAACATCTTGTGTAATGACCTCACTTTCTCATCTCATAACAATTGTAAAAAGTTCATTGCTTCAGAGTGAGAATCTGTTGAAATTTAAATGAAGGAAATGGTGAAAATTAATGGACTTGGCACTTAATCCCCTCTGGGCAACAACTATTAGTAAAGCTCTGTGCCTTTTCTATCTATCTACATGATAGATAAAAAGCCTTGTCCCGTTTAAAACTCAATTCCAAAATTTTAACATTTTATGTTTAATAATTGTTCATCAAAATGCATAACTTTTTATTTTTTTAAAACAAGCATGTACTAGTACTTTTACTGATTAAAATTGAGAATATATATTTTAACCATTATAGCCTTATGGTTACAAGAATATTTTTAATATGTTTATATTATCTTATCTTTGTATGGAGAGTATGATATGGAATTCAACACTTTCATGCATGGACTATTACATTAGGTTGAAAACTTGTGGGGAAAGTGGAATGGAAATATAATGCTACAGAAATGACTACTGCAAATCTTTAAAATTATGAAAAATTTTGGTTGTCTACTTTTAAAAATTTAAAGTTTCACAAAAAGTTTAGAGTACTTAAAGTTGTTTTAGGGTGACACAAATAAAAAAATGAAAATACTATGCTAATGCATCAATGCAACACATTCCCCCAAAAAAGTTTGGAGAGGGTATAAGATAGCTGTATTATATTATTATTTTCTTAAAATTTGATCTTAGTTTAAATATTAAGGCAGGGGTGCCTGGGTGGCTTAGTTAAGGGTCTGCCTTTGGCTCAGGTCATGATCCTGAGGTCCTGGGATGGAGCTGCATAGGGCTTCCTGCTCAGCAGGAGGTCTGCTTCTCCTTCTTCCTCCGCCCCTCTCCCCTGCCCGTGCACTCTCTCAAAATAAATAAATAAAATCTTCGATTTTTTTAATTAGGATAAATAAATATTAAGGCAGATTTTAAAGCGATATATTTTATATCCATAAAGGTGGTCAGGGTATGAATTTGGGATAGGTAGCTCATTTCTGACAATCCTGAAAAATCTGCAATTTATTTAAAAGTTGTCAAAAATGTAGAGCAGGAAAATTTGGTTGAATACTAATTATAAATGTTAAAAGTCATCACAATACAAAGAGTATGAGTTGTTTTCTAAGATTATCTGTTGCTTTATTTGTATGTATCCCAAAAACAACACCCAGTCATTACAGGGGGAAAAAAAAAAAAAAAAAAAAAGAAAGAAAAGAAAGAAAAGAAAAGAAAAGAAAAGAAAAGAAAAGAAATAGAAAGCAAAAGGTCATGGACACCTGTTACTCTACCTAAGAGATGGAAATCCTTCTGAGTAGGATTGTCTACATAAACAGCATAGTTGAATAGTTATAAGCACAAGTTTTTCATTTAAAATCTTAGCCCTTTTTAAAAAATAGCTGTATTCTTAATTCCTCATTTTCTGACCTATAAAATAGTACTCACCTCACACAGTTGTAGAATTAATACTTATCAAATACTTCTCTTCTAAATAATGCAAAGTATTAATAATCAGGTGAATATGAAAAGTAAAACATAATGTAGAACCCAAAATTTCTGTATGTAAGGCAAAAATGATTTGATTGACTTAAGGTTACATTCCCCCAATTTGAGGCTAGAGTCCCTAAAACTAATGTGTGAAAACTTAGGAATATTTTTTAAGCAGTTTCAATTTAAGCAGATTGTAACCATAGCATCTGCTGTACTCAAGTCACAATAAATTGCAAATAAATTGAAAAAAGAAGTTCAAAGAAAGGCTATATCTGGAAAGACAATATTTTAAGCCATGCATCTAAAAAGTGCTTCTATTTAAATACTCTGTCTAATTTAAACTGAACTTTATACTTAATCTGAACTAATATCAATCTAGAATGGTAGTTAGTTGATTGAATGTTATGCATGCTCAGTGTTAGAGAAAAGTTTTCATCCAGATAGAAGGAATGGCTGCTAATGAGTCAAATGTGTGGACTATGCCAGATAGCTTTAAGTGCATAAACCTTTCTACCTAAACTCTCTGCCCCAGGAGGATATGTCTGGGCTATTCTCAGTAGACACCCTGGCCAGCAGAATGAAGGAGGAGGGCAAAGTCAAGGCATTTGATTCTCCTGCCCTCTTTTAGAATTACTTTTGGTTCGGTTACTGCCCTAAGGTCAGAATTTGTCTGAAGTCAGTCCTACTAAAATTTCTCCAAACTTTTTCAGTAACTTCTCTCTATACTTCATCTTTCATGAAGAGACTAAGGGTAGTAACAGATCCAATGTACTAGTGATTTCCTTAAACCCTGACAACACTTTAGAAATAGGCCCTACATTAAACTCTCTCTTCAAGTTATGGTAATTAAGTGTCATTCTTTCTTCCTGGGATCCTGGTTGATTTAGTATCTTTATTCCATGCTCTTACATCTGTCAGTTCTTCTGGTCATTTATTTGTTTAATGCCTACCCATTCTTAGTAGTAGTTTTAGACTCTTAAAAATGTTAAAATGGGGGCGCCTGGGTGGCTCAGTCGTTAAGCGTCTGCCTTCGGCTCAGGTCATGGTCCCAGGGTCCTGGGATCGAGCCCCGCATCGGGCTCCCTGCTCCGCGGGAGGCCTGCTTCTCCCTCTCCCACCCCCTCTGCTTGTGTTCCCTCTCTCACTGTGACTCTCTCTGTCAATAAATAAAATATTAAAAAAAAAAAAAAGTTAAAATGTCTTTCCTGACCCTTGTGTGGTGAGATCATGGCCCTTATTAAGCAAACTTTGAATATTTTATGCTTCTTGTTCTTGACAATTAACACAATTACAACTAAATAATTAATTATGTAATTTGTTCTTTGTTATCTTCACTTTGTTCTAGAATTAAGTTACACTATGAGACAAAATAGCTTTGCTGTGTTTACTACACCTTGCACATTGTCCTGTCAGAGAATACACTAAATAATTAGGCCTTGAAAGAATGAATGATTTATTGAATTGGTGGATGGATGAATGAATGAAGAGTAGACTAATAAATCTTCTTGTATTCGATTAAATTTAAATTAATATTTCTTAGAGAAATATGGCTGATACTTGGGGAAAAATGGAATGACTTCTGATCAGTAGTCAATGTACTCATTCATTTTGCAAATCTATGCACCCTATGTTAGGTAATCTTTCAAAAAGGTAGGTCATGTAAATTCCTCCTATGCTTGAAACTCTTAAAAGACCTTCTGTATGTTTATGAAGAAATGCCTTCACTAGTGTATACAGGTTATTTCATGATCTGGTCTCTGGTTACCTGTCTGAAGGTGTTTTGTTCTCCCCCTCATGATCTACCCCCCAGTCTACTGAAATTACTGCTCTTCTTTCCTATGTACATTGTTCTATCTCTTCTCAAAGCTTTTGAAATTGCTATTTATGCTAACTAGAAAGTTATTTCTCTCAAAACTTTATATAGCTTACTTCACATTGTAGTTTGTATTCTCTGGGAAGCAGGCTTTGAGGCAGAATAAATAATATGCAGGTTCAGCACTTGTGGAACAGAAAGGAAGACACAAAATTGGGCAGAGAGAGAGGTTGAGACTATCACAGACTCAACAAATGCTTCATCTAACCTCATGGAGAGTTCAGAAACAGGAAGGGTCATTGAACAATCCCCCATGTTGGCCAGTCTTTGGATGCCCCCTTTGAAGGGTATGTGACCTTGGGTGAGGCCACTCACTTCAGTTGAGTTACATCCAAAGAGACACAGGTGCAAGTGCTCCCAGGATCTGGGAAAATAAGTCCATCAGTCCTAAAGGGAGATCCAGGAGACACAGCCCAGCACCCACTACCCTCCATCACATCATAGTGTCTGCTCAAATGCTTTCTTTCAGAAAAGTACACCATTACCACAGTGGGTTTTATTTTATCTTACCTTGAGTTTTATTATAGCACTTATCACCACCAGACTGTCTAAAATGTATTTTTTTAAAAATTTTTGCATTATATGTTTCTCCCTTATAATGTATTCCCCCAAGGGGTTGACACTTTGTCTATAATATTTATTGCATTAGTTGCATTGCCAAAATTGTGCCTACTGAAAATACAACCAACCAGGTCTTTGTTTTGTTTTGTTTTTTAAGTACTAAAATAATGGTTTTGTTATTTACATCATTCTTGCAAACATACACACTGAAGTATACTTTTTTAAAAACCTATTTAATAAGTTATTTGAGACAAAACAATCAGTCTGATTATTTTACTAACATAATTTTTTTCATAAGGCTATCTGTTTTAAAATATCACATCAATTAACTATTAGGATTCCAGTATATAGTCAAAAATAATTACATAATATTCCTAAGCATTTTCCCTTCACATGCTGAATTATGTTTCTAATATGTTCTGAACCTTGTAAAACGAAAACCATATGGATATTATAACAAGTATTTTTCATTATTTAGAAATCTTAGAAATATAATTCAATATATTCCACCTTCAAAAAAAACAACCAGGGAAAAGTTGAAAATAGAGCAGAAGATTAATTGGTTACATACAGTTATTAAGGACATTCTTATTAGCAATTTCAGAAATATCAAAAATAATAGCACTAGCTTGTTTATTAGAACAAGCAATAGCATGATTCAGAAGTTAATTTTTTTAATGTTTTTTGGGGATTTGTCAGTTTGCAAACAATGAATGATTGTGTACATATGAAAGTATGGTAGGCGGACAGAGATGGGGTAAGAAATCAGAGAATTAAGGGCTAAATTCTAGGAAATTAAATTGGTATCTAAATTTGAAACACTCATTACTTGTTCTTGACTCTTTTTTTATTCAACAAGTAGCTTTTTCACCATAGTTATGAAATTAATAAAAATGAAATGTATTTATTAAATTCAAAAATGCCAGTTGTCTGGGTATTTGCTTATAATGTCTTTCTTTTCATAATTCCAAAGTATGGTGTCAGAAAAGAACAAGCATTAAAATAGAGCCAATTATTTCACATAAAATGTAAGGTGATATTTCTCTTTTAACAACCTATAGAATTTACATTTGCAAGAAAAGCTTATATGACTTGTTTGACAGCATGTTAAATATGATATACACAATGCTAAGAACTAGTTTTTCAGACATTCAATAATAAAATCATTTCCAATAAATTTTGACTTTATAAAGACCAAACAAATGGTTACTTGATTGAAGTTTTTATTTTAAACCAGTGATTGTCTTAATATGCAGCAGCCTTAGCAAACTTTTTTCTGTACAGAGTGACATTGTAAATATTTGGGAGTTTACAGGCTGTGCAAAACCAAGCATGAAAGCAACCACAACCATTATAGAAACAAAAGACTTGGCTGGGCTCCAATAATCTTTATTTACAAAAACAGGCAGAGGCAAATCTTGACCTAATATCATTCTCCAATAAAAGGAGTGGAAGGTTTTCAGAGAAATGACTGATCTTAAGACCTGGTAGAAAATCTATAAAAGGAGCCTAGCCCATTATGCTACACCCGAAACTAAAGAACTGGTACACACACACACACACACACACACAGATACACACAGACACACACAAATGGGAATATGTCAAAGAAACTAAGGAGCCAATTAAAGAGCACCCCATAGGCAAAGCTGATAAAATTTGAGCAACAGAATAAAGTGGCATTAGATAATACTTCATAATATAAAATAAATATTCATAAGCTTATAGTACTATAAAAATGGTTGACTCAGTAAATAAATGATGGGGAAAAACAAATCCCCCATAAAGAATCCTAAAAATTTGGGGCGCCTGGGTGGCTCAGTCATTGGGTGTCTGCCTTCAGCTCAGGTCATGATCCCAGGGTCCTGGGATCGAGCCCGCATCAGGCTCTCTGCTCTGCGGGAAGCCTGCTTCTCCCTCTCCCACTCCCCCTGCTTGTGTTCCCTCTTTCACTGTGTTTCTCTCTGTCAAATAAATAAAATCTTAAAAAAAAAAAAAAAAAAAGAATCCTAAAATTCATGTAGATACTGTAACCTCAAGGAGGCAGAGAATTTAACTCCCTAACACTTAGTATGGACTGCAAATAGTGACCTTGTTCCATTCCTTCTTGTTTTTCTCAAGTAGGAGCTAAGATACAGGTCGTATCTAAAGAGAATTATCAGTCATTTATATATTCAAATGCCCCATTTTATTTTTTAGAATATATGTATTGACTTTTTACACCCTTCTTAAAAATAAAACCACTGTAATATAATTAATGGACTGGGAATATTATGGTATTTTTATTTTTCTCAAATCAAAATTAATTGCTACTATTACTAAATCTACATATATTCTCTAATGTTGGTCTTTAAATTTGCATATTTATTTTTGGTGCCAGTCAGAGGTTTTGGTTTAAAAAATGATAAAATCACACTAAATAATGACAGGCCATTTCCTTATATCATCTTACTTTCCACGTTTATTTATTAATGGGATCATAAATTGTATTATAAAATTTTCTAAGCACAATATATTTGCACATTTTTTTAAAAGATTTTATTTATTTTTTTGACAGAGAGAGACATAGCGAGAGCAGAAACACAAGCAGGGGGAGCGGGAGAGGGAGAAGCAGGCTTCCCGCAGAGCAGGGAGCCCGATGTGGGACTCGATCCCAGGACGCTGGGATCATGACCTGAGCCGAAGGCAGATGCTTAACGACTGAGCCACCCAGGCGCCCTGCATATTGTTAAAAGATATGTTGGAATCCATATTATCAACTTTATCTCACAGCACTTTATATTTTATTATAATTAGAATGCACTTATACACTATTTACATTTTTTTTCAATTTTGCAATTTGAAACATATATTTTGAATTTAATTATATATTGTAGGCCATATTAATGCTTTTTTGTGAAGCCATCATAATTCCAGGTATTTTGAAATAATTTTGTGATGTATATTTGGATTTATGTAATGACCTTTTGAATGTTACAGTCTTTGTTTAATTCCATAATCTGAGATTATCTCTTCCAATTTAAGGCTATTGAATAATAAGCATAATTGAAAGATTCATTTGTTAATGAAATATCTTAGCAGTGTCAAATCTAATTTTTGTATTAATATTTTGATTAATATTTTAGTATCTTTTCTCAAAATCTATTTGTTTAGCTTTAAATGTCAAATAAATTTCTTTCCAAACATGCTTTCACAGGAAGTAACAATTAAAACAAAGTTAATATTAAAATTATGTATGTCTTTTTATGATCATTCAAAATATATCACATTAAAAATTTTAAGTTCCTTAACTTGTACAAGAATAGCACTACTTATCTATGTGAATGTGTTTATTTTATATACTTTACTACTCACTATGTGAATACATATACATTCACCATGTGAATGTGTTTATTTTATATGCTTTACAATTAAATATAACTTCCATTGTATTTAGTAAGCTTTTAGACATATTGAAATTTAAGTTCAAATATTTAAGATTAATATCCTTTTGTTCCATATAGTTATCAGTCTAGTGCACTGCTGTAAAAAAAGATGTAGTAAACAATTTAGAAAAATCTAATATATCTTCCAAGAAGTTATGAATAATGGGTTTATTGAAATTAAAATTAGCAGTGACACTCTTAAGCTTTTTATATATCTATTTTGATGTAGAACTTCTCCAATATTACCTATAAATGCTGTGATAGAATTCCAGAAATCAGCATTGTAATCATATTAAGGCAATTAAAAATAATATCCTTCATAACAAAACAATTGGAAAGAGATATACAAAGAGAACAGATAATACTACATATATTTAGAAGGTTAAATTGCATTAGATTTTGAGGGACACTTAGCAGCAAGAGAAGAGAAGAATAAGAACTGCGGGCATATCTTTGGGTTCCTAAAAAGCAAAATAATTTTCTTATACCATGTAAAATCAGCTCAAATTATAAATGTTTTCTAAACAAGGCTCTAGACCAATTGAATATCAAAATTACAAATTAAATTAAAGTTAAAAAATGTTCGATTATAGAGTTATGTTAAGTTCTACCAAAGAATTACGGTCAATTGTGTTAACAAATGATAAATGTCACTGTGGTACTGTAAACAAATCACGAAGAGGGAGCCTTGTATGTTAGAAATGCTTGCAGAGATGAGTGTGTGAGATGATATAATAGCTTATACTTTAAAAAAAATCATGCAACAAAAAAGGGAAAAAAAAACAAGTAAAAAGGAATTTGCTGAAATTTATATTCCCAAGAGCTAGTCTCTTAGAGGGAGATTAGTATTTGTAATGTTTATTGTGTGTACTCTTGGGATCAGCAAATGCCCAGATAATAAAAGCATCTTATACTTTGAGACCAGGGAAAAGTAATTGCATACTACCATTTTCTTTTTTGTCCAAAACATCAAAATGAATTTGTTTTATTTATTTATTTTAAGTATTTGGTATTGAGTGTTGAATGCCTTGAAATATAAAAATAAACTCAGAAAAACTTACATGGGCTGTCTGTAAACTCTTCAGATTATTCAGAATCTACTTTTTAAATAATTTTTTATTGCTAAGCACTATTAATATCTTAATTAACTTGTTAATACTCATATGGCCATTTCTGTCATTATTTGCAATTTGAAAATGATTAGATCCTAAACAGTTTGCTAGGTTTAATGATTTCTTACTTGGTCTATTATTTTCAGTCATGAACCAAACTCATTCCTGACCCTTACTTAAGAAATGGTCCATCATCATAACTCAATCACCACCACTTCAGAGTGAACTAAAAATGTAGGATAGACCTCGGTACCATGACATAATTTTTAAATGAGGAAATTATATACTTTAAAAAAGAAGAATGAGGAGAAGGAGGAGAAATAAAACAAGGGGGGAGGGATAAAAACGTTGAAAAGAGAAGAGGAAAGGAGGAGAAAATGTAGAAGACACTTTGATGAGGGAGTCACAGTGTTAATATCGCAGTATTGTTTTTGTATGAGGCTTCTGGCTCTCAGCTGACATTTAGGCATGCTTAGGTTCATAGAACCACCAAACCCAGATGTGTATATCTATAGAGATACATATATACATTTCTATATACCTGACTTGATTTCAATGAGGAAAGAGATGTATGTAAAGGACAGTGGGAAGGAAGGCATGTAGCATTTATCACCAGCTCCATGCAGGTTATCTGTGGGAGTATTGGTTCACTGAAATAATGTAGCAGGCATCAGAGTCAACAAAAGTTGGGTATAAAACATAATGTGATTTTATTTTTACCTACATGCTAATGAAGCTTAAAGTAAATTAGTTTTCATATATCCTCAAGATATGATAGCATGTTGAATCATTTTACTATGTTTATTAAAGAAAGGAATATAATTAACTTGCCCTTAAATCTTGAGCTTTTCATATTTTCATATTTTGCATCTAAAGATATTTCCAAGTAAGAGAGCATTCTTAACATGTGCCCACATAGGATGTAGTCTTGACAGTTATTTAAGTAAGATACAAAAAATTTATTTTAAACATGTCGTTAAAATTTCAATATAAAGAATGTCATCGGGCGCCTGGGTGGCTCAGTTGGTTAAGCGACTGCCCTCGGCTCAGGTCATGATCCTGGAGTCCCGGGATCGAGTCCCGCGTCGGGCTCCCTGCTCGGCAGGGAGTCTGCTTCTCCCTCTGACCCTCCCCCCTCTCATGTGCTCTCTCTCTCATTCTCTCTCAAATAAATAAATAAAATCTTAAAAAAAAAAAAGAATGTCATCAACAATCTTAAAATATGAATATTATTTACAGAATTTTACACTGTTTTATGGTACAAAAAGTAGTTTTCCTTGATGTTAAATTATATTTTTTCATCCAGTGTGCAGAAATTAATGATGCTATTATAAATGGTTTATATACATTTAAATTCCATTTACTTTGTTTCTCTTGTCCTAAATTGAGTTGACCTTTTATTATATTTCCAAGAACCTTAATTTTGTCTTTTTTTCTATTACTGGCTATTTTTTTTTAAGTTTTTTTTTTTAAAGGTTTTATTTATTTGACAGAGAGAAAGACAGCCAGAGAGGGAACACAAGCAGGGGGAGTGGGAGAGGGAGAAGCAGGCTTCCCGCAGAGCAGGGAGCCTGATGTGGGGCTCGATCCCAGGACCCTGGGATCATGACCTGAGCCGAAGGCAGATGCTTAACGACTGAGCCACCCAGGTGCCCCTATTTTTTCTATAACTGGATAAACCATGTTATCCACTCTGTAATAAAACTATTTTCAAGATATTTTAAGTACTGTGAACATTATTTGGGTAACTATCTAAGCATATACTTTTCTCTCAACAAAGGAAGCACAGGGATAATTTTAAAAGATAATTTAAAAAATTGATATGTACTTATTTTTGATTTATGAAAACAAATAGAACCAATATACAATTTATATTAAAAATAATACAGAGGGATTTACAATGTTTCATATACTAAAAGAAGTGTATATAAAGTTTAATTCCTGTAGTTTAACAACTGCTGAATTTCCAAATGTTCTTTTTCAAAGAGCATATTGTTTTGTTCAAGTAATTGTGACTTTTATTTCTCTACCACATTTGTAAAACTCCACACACATATATATACATATACATATCTTTTTCATTAATTAAATATAGCATTTTCATACAAAAAATTCATACAACAAACATTTATGAACTCTAATTCAATAATTAAGCGTCTAGTCTGCTATTTTTTTTTTTTTTTAAGATTTTATTTATTTATTTGACAGAGAGAGAGAGAGCACAAGTAGGCAGAGAGGCAGGCAGAGGGAGAGGGAGAAGCAGACTCTCCACTGAGCAGGGAGCCTGATGCGGGGCTCGATCCCAGGACCCCAGGATCATGACCTGAGCCAAAGGCAGCCGCTTAACTGACTGAGCCACCCAGGTGCCCCGTAGTCTGCTATTTTAATGACATGATCGAAACAGAAATCTTGAATAGTAAGACCTAATAATGGGAAATAAAATAAATGTTTTTGGAATTGGGAGTCATAGTAATGAGGTTTAAATTCAGTCCTGGTCAAGCCACTTACCAGATGTGTGGCCTTAAACAAGTTCTTTATTCTATCAGCACACTAGTTTACTTATCTGTCAGATGGGTTAATAATATTTAGCTCAGAAAGTAGTTGTAGTATTAGATCATAAAATAAAGCACTTAGAAAAATGACTAAATCTTTGTATTGATAAAAAAATACTATTTCTTAACAATTTACTACAGTTAATATTACTTGACTAATATGGAATCCAAAAATACAGAGGACCCAAACTCAAATCCAGTATCGATTATGCCCTATAGCCACCTGTTATTCTTGCATTTAATCAGTCAGCAATGTTTATTGAGAAACATCTGTGTGATGAACTCTGGGTCAGTTGTTGAAATATAAGAACAGAAAGAAGCACACATCCTTGGTATACCTACAGCCTGACTAGTTAACTCCCCATGACTGCAGTTTTTTTACGTAAAACAAGCAGTTTCATAAGCCTAAGGGTTCATCAGTTCAAAGGTTCAGGTTTCCAACCAATAACAATAATGAGTAAAGCTGCGCATGTGCGAATTTAGGAAAACCTGGACAAAGTGCAGGGCACAGGCCTATTCCAAACAGGGTGGATGAAGTTGACACATGAAGGGCGGAGAGGAAGGGTTGATGGATGATAATCTTATCAGACACTTGGCTCTGTCTGCTACTTGTATATTCTTGGGCAAGTTAGTTCTCTTTGATCTTCAGGAGATAAAGATTATCCAAACCTGATGTAATCACCGTAAAGATTAAAAGAAACAATATCTATAATGGTTTTGGCATCAGGCTGTGAAAAATAGAAGTACTCTGGAAGTGATAGTTATGAGGAGGAAGGGAGATGGATCTGGCAGTGCCATAGTTTCATATTATCCAGGACAATTTATTAGGATAACAGTTTCTCTATAAAATGTCCTCATTTTTAACATTGATCACGAACACTGAATGTGAAAAAAAAATATATATGTTTGCTATGACCGGTTCTCCACCAGTTAGTGACCTGCTCATTAGGTAACTGTAATGGCCTTTCAGTTCAAACACTCTGTCTTCATATGGTGTTCAGCTGGAGTGAAAACAAAAATGCACTTACCAATAATATATCATTGTGGAATGGAATCAAGTTGCTTGGGAAACTCAATGAAAAGAACCCCACCTCCTTTGAAAGAATAACAAAATCACATGCTGACTTTCTTCAAATGACCTACATATTTATTCAGATACCTCCGTTCAGGTTTGTACGGTGGATTGAGAATAGGAGACAGTATATGTGTGTATAAATGTCCCTGATGGCGGTCCTAGGTCATTCAAGTACTGCTCTCAATTTTGACAATTCCGTGGCATTTTCTTACAAGTTTAGCCTAGATCCAGTGACCCTAATTCACCCAATCATTCTGTAAGAAACAAACATTGCTTAATAAATATTTTCCATTGTCTGAAATTAATGATTTATATACTGCTTACTACTTTGTCTCATCTAAAAAAGTAAATATTATTTCTTCATTTTGATAATATTTCTGTACATGAATATTCTTTATTTTTTTCTGTGCCTGAATATTCTTTAAACAGATTTTGCATTATACCATAAATTTAGTCCAGTCCAGAATGTAGTATAACATATAAAAGGCATACTTGGGCGCCTGGGTGGCTCAGTCGTTAAGCGTCTGCCTTCGGCTCAGGTCATGATCCCAGGGTCCTGGGATCGAGTCCCGCATCGGGCTCCGTGCTCGGCCGGAGGCCTGCTTCTCCCTCTCCCACTCCCCCTGCTTGTGTCCCTGCTCTCGCTATCTCTCTCTCTGTCAAATAAATAAAATAAAATCTTAAAAAAAAAAACAAAAAACAAAAAAACTTAAGCTTAAAAAAAAATAAAAATAAATAAAAGGCATACTTTATAGTATAGAAAAATCATACTGAAACATCTTCCCTCATTAAAAAAAAATTCAGTTTGAATAACAGTACTGCTAAACTAAAATAGATTGATATTTAAATCCATTTAGAGCCAGTGTTTTTCCTGTGTTTATTCTAATTGCATCCATGAAAGAAGATTATCAATTTGGGGCATTAAAATAAATTTTACTTTTCTATGCTGAAATGGTTAGTACTAAAGTAATATAGCACAGCACTTAGGTACTGTAATAGTAAGGTTAGTGAACTGTAGGGGGAAAAATACCAAAGTAAAAGCACTCCCTTCAAAACAACAACATTGAGAGAAATGGTTTGAGATGATAAAATGAGTGTTTTTGACAGTAACATAAGAAGGTTGAAAATGGAGAGATTTTTCATTGTAATAATATTGGCTTAGTAATTTTGCACGTGTGTGTGTGTGTTTAATAATACAATTTTCATTAGTTTATTGCACTATGCTTTTAAAGCATATATGCAAATTGCACTATGCTTTTAAAGCAATATACATATCTCATATATTTGTCAGAACAAATGCACACATAGAATATTCATTCCATTTTACAGAGAGGTAGACTAAAGCTCAAAAAGCAGTTGGTTGATTGTTGTACATATATTTAATTGTGCTTCTGCCTTTTTCCTCCCAGTCTGTTACTATTTTTATTGGACAAATTTTTAGCTATATTTATTTCTGGAGCAATGGCTTTTGGAGCATATAGAAATATGTGTACATATACAAATAAATATTTATAATATATAAACAACTATATATTATGTATTTACATACACACTTGTGTGTGTACTATATCTATTACCTAGCTAACGAGAGAGACAGACACAGAGAGAGACTTATAGAGATGAGGAAGTGTGCAATTATTAATATTCACATATTAAACAAGATTTTTTTTCTTAGAAGTATCTGGCACATAATAGGTTCATACTCAATAAACAGATATTTACATATCTACATAAATAAACATATAATTTAAAATGAATATCTGTCCATAGCAGTTATGATGAGAATAGACTTCTTTTATGTTAATTTACTTGATATTTTGCTTTAACACGAGTACGGATAGAAATTTATGTGAGGGAAGCATCACTGTGGCCAGGGTTAAAAAAGAGAAGTTTTAGAGATGAGGAAGGTTTGGACTTACGTGAAGGCATAATTTGAAAGAAAATAAATGGTATTATTTTTATTTATTTATTTATTTTAAAGGAACCATTTTTTTTTAAGATTTTATTTATTTATTTGAGAGAGAGAATGAGAGAGAGCACATGAGAGGGGGGAGGGTCAGAGGGAGAAGCAGACTCCCCACTGAGCAGGGAGCCCGATGCGGGACTCGATCCTGGGACTCCAGGATCATGACCTGAGCCGAAGGCAGTCGCTTAACCAACTGAGCCACCCAGGCGCCCCTAAATGGTATTATTTTTAAGGCGTGATGATTGAATGGAGCCAAATAGGTGGAAAAGTTCAAGGTTTTTTCTAAAGAAAGTTAACAAGTCATTGTTTTTTCAGCATGGACGCACTGAGAGATATAAGACAAGGCTCAAGCATAGTTTTGAAAGGTCATTAATCCAAGTTAAAGAGTTTATTTCACCGCAATGAAGAATCATTACAGGGAAGGAAAGGGCAACTCCAAAGCAGTGTTTAAGCTGGCTGCCCTGTGAAGGATGTGTAAGCTAGCCATTATAGAAGTGTTGGTGAAACACAAAAGCCTGCATGAGGAATTTAGATATATATTTTTGTGTATATTTTTTTCTGTATGTGTGTGTGTTCATTAATGATCTAGTAATTTTCCAAAATCACAGTATTTCCTAGAATTACGCCAAACAGTCACCAGTCTGTTTGCTAAGATGGGTGCCTTTTTTGTTTGTTTGTTTGCTTTTACTGTTATTTACTTTTTCTTTTTCTATTCATCCCCCCCCCCAATTTCATGAGTTTGTGGATTGTGCAGAAGAAAGGAGTCATGCCCTCTATAAGTTATGGACATAGATGATCTATAAAACAACTTAGCAACATGGAGTGACTTCAGCACAAAGGCACCATTTTTTCCCTTAGTTTTAGTGATTTAATTTTAATTTATTTTTTTGTAGTTTCAAGTTTTTATTTAAATTCCAGTTATTTGGGTGCCTGGGTGGCTCATTCATTAAGCGTCTGCCTTCGGCTCAGGTCATGATCCCAGGATCCTGGAATCAAGCCCCACATCAGGCTCCCTGCTCTGGAGCTTCTCCCTCTCCCACTCCCCCTACTTGTGTTCCCTCTCTCGCTGTCTCAATCTCTGTCAAATAAATAAAATCTTAAATAAATAAATTCCAGCTAGTTAACACACAGTGTAATATTAGTTTCAGAAGTAGAATTCAGTGATTCATCACTTCCATACAACACCCAGTGCTCATCACAAGTGCCCTCCTTAATGCCCATCACCCATTTAGCTCATCCCCTGAGCCACCTCCCTCTGACAACACTCAGTTTGTTCTCAATAGTTAAGAGTCTCTTTTATGGTTTGCCTCTTTCTCTCTCTCTCTCTCTTTTTTTTTGTCCCTTATGTTCATCTATTTTGTGTCTTAAATTCCACATATGAGTGAAATCATATGGTATTTGTCTTTCTCTGCCTGACTTATTTTGCCTAGCATAATACACTGTAGCTCCATTCATAAGATTGCAAATGGCAAGATTTCATTCTTTTGTATGGCTGAGTAGTATTCCATTGGATATATATACCACTTCTTTATCCATTCATCAGCCGATGGATATTTGGGCTCTTTCTATAATTTGTCTATCATGTTATGTTGCTATAAGCATTGGGGTGCATGTGTCCCTTCAAATCAGTATTTTTATATCCTTTGCATAAATACCTAGTCAGGGCTGGGTCGTATAGTAGCCCTATTTTTAACTTTTTGAGGAACCTCCAAACTGTTCTCCAGAGTAGCTGCATCGGTTGCATTCCCACCAACGGTGTAAGAGGGTTCTACTTTCTCCTCATCCTCTCCAACATCCATTGCTCATTTAGGTCTTTCATCCATTTTGAATTTAGTTTTGTGTATGGTATAAGAAAGTGGTCCAGTTTTATGCTTTTGCATGTTGCTATCCAGTTTTCCAACACCATTTATTGAAGACACTGTTTTTTTCCCATTGGATATTCTTTCCTGCTTTGTTGAGGATTAGTTGACCATAGAGTCGAAGGTGATCTATGTGTCTGTTTTTGTGCCAGTACCATACTGTCTTGATCACTACAGGTTTGTAATATAACTTGAAGTCTGGAACTGTGATGCCTCCAGCTTTGGTATTTTTTTTTAAGATTGCTTTGGCTACTCAGGGTCTTTTGTGGTTCCATACAAATTTTAGGATTGTTTGTTCTAGGTCTTTGAAAAATACTGATGGTATTTTGATAGGGATTGCGTTACATGTGTGAATTGCTTTAGGTACTATAGACATTTTAACAATATGTGTTCTTCCAATCCGTGAGCATGGAAAATTTTTCCATTTCTTTGTGTCATCTTCAATTTATTTCATAAGTGTTCTATAGTTTTCAGAGTACAGATCTTTTACATCTTTCGTTAGGTTTATTCCTAGGTATTTTATGGTTTTGGGTGCAATTATAAATGGGATTGATTCCTTGATTTCTCTTCTTCCTACTTCATTATTGGTGTACAGAAATGCAACAGGCTTTTGTACATTGATCTTGTATCCTGTGACTACTAAATTCATGTATCAGTTCTAGCAATTTTTTGATGGATTTTTGGGGGTTTCTGCATGGAGTATCATGCCATCTGCAAATAGTGAAAGTTTTACTTCTTCCTTAACAATTTGGATGCCTTTTATTTCTTTTTGCTTTCCGATTGCTGAGGCTAGGACTTACAGTACTACGCTGAACAGCAGTGGTGGGAGTGGACATCCCTGTCTTGTTCCTTGAGCTTAGAGGAAAAGCTCTCAATTTTTCCCTATTGAGAATGATATTCACTGTGGGTCTTTTGTATATGGCCTTTATGATGTTGAGGTATGTTCCTTCTATCCCTACTTGGTTGAGGGTTTTTATTAAGAATGGATGCTGTATTTTGTCAAATGCTTTTTCTGCATCTATTGAGAAGATCATATTGTTCTTATCCTTTCTTTTATTAATATGGTATATCATATTGATTGCCTTGCAAATATTGAACCACCCCTGAAGCCCAGGAATAAATCCCACTTGATCATGATGAATAATTCCTTTAATGTACTGTTGAATTATATTTGGTAATATTTTATTGAGAATTTTTGCATCCATGTTCATCAGGAATATTGACCCATAATTCTCCTTTTTAGTGGGGTCTTTGTCTGGTTTTGGAATCAAGGTACTTATGCTGACTTTGTAGAATGAGCTTGGAAGTTTTCCTTCCATCTCTATTTTTTGGAACAGTGTGAGGAGAATAGGTATTAACTCTCTTTTAAATGATCTGGTAGAATTCCCCTGAGAATCCATCTGGCCCTGGACTTTTGTTTGTTGGAGATTTTTGATTACTGATTCAATTTCTTGTCTGGTTATAGGTCTGTTCATATAATTCTTATTCTTCCTGTTATTAATGTGGTGCATCATGTTGATTTCTTTGTGGATATTGAACCACTTTTTCAACCCAGGAATAAATCCCACTTGACATGGTGAATGATCCTTTTAATGTACTATTGGATTCAATTTGCTAGTATTTTGTTGAGAATTTTTGCATCTATGTTCATCAGGGATATTGGCCTGTAATTCTTTTTTAGTGGGATCTTTGTCTGGTTATGAAATCAAGGTAACACGGGCCTCATAGAATGAGTTTGGAAGTTTTCCTTTCATTTGGGGTTAATGTGGAGCATGAAATCATCCATAATACCTGGCTTGCTAAAATGAACACAGAGGCTGCTTGGGGTGAGGGAAGGTTTCAGAGAAGGAGGTAGGCCTTTGGAATGGCAGGGCCTGCGTGACCACTCTGCCCTATGAATGTGGTGGGGAGTTGCCTTCCCGAAGCTTTCTTAGCCCAAACAGCCACCCTGTGATCTAAGAGATGTATGCATTGTCCCTTAGGCTATGTTTAGCAGAACTCGTAGAACATGCAGATTAGCATATTGTATCTTTCCCGTAAACAGATCCTCCTAGTTCCAATAAGACCGCTTGTCACCCATTTTGTGCTTGAGAAACAGTGATAAGGATTTGTGATTTTCCTAAAGGACCAATAAAAGCAGGAGCAAGGAGAGCAAAGGGTCTTCATCTCTGAGCATTGACCGCCTTGCCTTCTCCTCTCTTTCACAGCAAAGTTTGGAGTTGTCTTTCATCCGTCAGTACAGAGATTGCTGGCCATTCCCGGCAATTCCATTTCTATTTTTTGGAAAAGCTTGAGAAAAATAGGTATTAACTCTTCTTTAAATGTTTGTTAGAATTCCTCTGGGAAGCCATCTGGCCCTGGACTTTGGTTTGATGGGAGAATTTTGATTACTAATTCATTTATTTTTGTTGTTGTTAGTTATGGGTTTATTCAAATTTTTGTATTCCTTCCTATTTCAGTTTTTAGTAGTTTACATGTTTCTAGGAATTTATCCATTTCCTCCAGATTGCCCTGTTTGTTGGCATATAATTTTTCAAAATATTCTCTCATAATTCCATATGGCATTTCTGTGGTATTGGTTGTGATCTCTCCTCTCTCATTTGTGATTTTATTTATTTGGGTTCTTTTTTCTTTTTGATGAGTATGGTTAGGGGTTTATCAATCTTATTATTTTTTTTTTTCAAAGAACCAGTTCCTGGTTTAACTAATCTGTTCTACTGTTTTTTGTTGTTGTTGTTTCTGTATCATTTATTTCTGCTCTCATCTATATTATTTCCTTTTTTGCTGGCTTTAGGCTTCATTTGCTGTTCTTTTTCTAGCTGCTTCATATGTTAGTTTGCATATTTGAGACTTTTCTTGCTTCTTGAGGTGGGCCTGTATTCCCTCTTATGATGGCTGTTGCTGATTTCAAAGGTTTTGGACCATCATGTTTTCATTTTTATTTCTTTCCATGTACTTTTTATTTCTTTGTTAATTTCCTGGCTGACCCATTCATTTTTTAGTAGGATGTTCTTTAACCTTCATGTATTTGTGGTCTTTCCAAATTTTTTTCTTGTGGTTGACCTCAAGTTTCACAGCGTTGTGGTCTGAACATATGTATGGTATGATCGCAATCTTTTTGTACTTGTTGAGGGCTGATCTGTGACTCAGTATGTGGTCTATTCTGGAGAATGTTCCCTATGTATTCAAAAAGAATGTGGATTCTGCTGCTTTAGGATGAAATGTTCTGAATATGTCTGTTAAGTCCATCTGGTCCAGTGTATCAGTCAAAGCCATTGTTTCTTTGTTGATTTTCTGCTTAGATGACCTGTCCAGTGATGGAAGTGGGACATTAAGGTCAGCCCCCTACTATTGTATTATTATCAGTGAGTTTCTTTATGTTTGTTATTAATTACTTTATGTATCTGGGTGCTCTCAAGTTGGGGGCATACATATTTACAATTGTTACATCTTTTTGTTGGATAGATCCATTTATTATGATAAAGTGCCCTTCTCTATCTCTTCTTATAATCTTTGGTTTATAAGTTTAGTTAGAACAAAAATGTGATTTTTTTAAAAATTGTTTTAAATATCATTAAAAAATTTCTACCAGAAGTCATGCAGCTTTGAATTGTGCATATCTGGGGAAACTGGTGAAATGTTTGTGAAATATTTCTTCAGATTCTAATTTAAAATTGCACTGGGTTTTTCTTTAATGTAACTTTTATTTTTAATAAATTCCTGAGAAATAGACAATTGTCGTAGACTGATTTTTAGGCTACTGTAATTAATTAGAAAAAAAATGTATACTAAGAAATGGCCTGATATCAAGGAATTAAGCAGAAACAGGTCTTAAGATTTTGGTCCTCTAATTATTAAATGAATGACTGTAGTCAAAACACACTGTGAATGATTACATTCTAATATGATCTGACTTTATTTGTATCTAGCTGAACAAGTCCCAGTGATACAGGGAAACTGAAGAGAACCCATAAAAGAAAGCTGCCCCCCCCTTGGCTCCTTTTCCTGCTTCTCTTTTTGTTAGGACCTGCACCCCCACCTTATCCATGTCTTAATGTATGTCCTCTTTGTCAAGGTCAAGGAGTTAACGATTTCTTTGGAGTATTCCAGCACAATAGATAATATCTAAGCAGAGAGCCGGCAAGGTCTGCACGTATGTTTTCCAAGACTACTGACTCCAGACACCTTGATGCCAAGACCCCAGGCTACAGAGTATAAGTGATTTATGGAGGACACCTGAGCATTTGTCCTTGTTTGATCAGTTCCTGGATGCCCAAGAAGACATGTACACCAGAATACCATCCTCAGTAAAAATCCCAGATTCCTTCCAAAGATGAGACTCATTCTTCTTTTTTTTTTTTTTTTCCTTTTTGAGTGTCCCAGATGTTCTGTCTGTATCTGCTCTCTATATCTTCAAAACATTCTGCTCTCACTTCCTGCTGGCTCATGTTCGATTTCCATCCTGTGCAAAGCAAAGGACCCTCTTGGCTGGAACTACGGGACCCCTCTGGGTCCTCAAACAAAGCTTCCTTGCATCACCAACATTTTACTCATAAAGGAAGCAAAACTTTAAAAGTCTACTTCAATTGGAGTATTGTATTTTGTAATATTATATGTGAGTGAATTTAGGTAGGCTAGTTGTTTGGAAATGTGATGGGAGTTAGGTATTAAGATTTATGCAATTGAAAAAGATTACCCTTTTTTTTTTTTTTTATCTTTTATGCTACCTCACCAGGAAACGAAAGTATTGAGAAACCAGTCTTGTGAAAATGATAATTGATGTCATGGAAAATAAATAGGTTGAAAACAGCTTGATAGTTAAATGCTTTAAGTGATTCCTCAGCTCAGCCCTCAGTGGGATGCTTTCCTCATTCAATGACTAGATGAACTCATCTGATGTGCACTACTTAATACAATCTGAATTAGAAAATGCTTTGATTAGACAGGAGGCAAGATGTAAGGGATAAGAAGCCATTCTTATTCCTTTCTGCAAAACTTGAACATATATAAGCATTAAGAAGTAAATTGACTGCTTTTTAGACTTGGTAAAAATTCTAGGAGTGATAAATTAAAGAGCCTCTGATAAAGTCTAACTCATTAAGGATGGCATTTTAGGTCATTCTGTTTTTCTGGAGGCAAACTAACGTTTTAGATAGACTCAGACTAGTTTAGTTTATTGATACATTTCAGGAAATTGTATTGTTGTATTGCTGGTATGAAGGGATGTCTAACCACACATTTAGTGGTGATGAAATGTGATGATGCAATAACTTGAGATAGATGTTACACTTGGTTATCCTTATGGGAAAACTTAAAGTGAATTCAAACCCCACTTACACTATTCCATGATAATCTTGAACTATTGAACTACACAAATTTAAGATTTTTTAAAAAAGATTTCATTTATTTGACAGAAAGACACACAGTGAGAGAGGGAACACAAGCAAGGGGAGTGTGAGAGGGAGAAGCAGGCTTCCCAGGGAGCAGGAAGCCCAATGTGGGGCTCGATCCCAGGACCCTGAAATCATGACCTGAGACTAAGGCAGACGCTTAATGACTGAGCCACCCAGGCACCCAAATTTAAGATTTTTATAACTTTTTGGTGAATTCATTCATTTTCTCAAAACTCCCACCAATATTCATTGAGCAGCTACCACTTAGCAAATAGACCTTACAGTTGTACTTTGAGGTCTTGGTAAGAATCTGCCTTATTACATGACCTCTACTGTGATAGAACACATAAGAAAATAAATTTTGTACCCATTTTTCTTGTATTTACCTCATTTATTATTATGATAGAGATAAAAATAAGTTGACAGCATCTACAGATTTTGTCACCAACTTATTAAATAAGGTGTAATTACCAAAAAAATGTAGACTAAAGAAGCAAGGACAGAGGAAAGAATACATGATATGTAAAATTAGAGAGTGATAATAGATGAGGCACAGATGAAGAAAAGCAGAAAATGAAGAAAAATGTTTGTATTGCTTCCCTTAAATGTATGGAGAATTATGAATAAGAAAACCACTCAGATTTTTTCTTGATTAAAAAAAAAGCATACTATGTTAATATAATGTTTTCTAGCATTGACCTTGTATATAAATTGGCCCAGAATGTAGCAGAATTGGGACTATAACATAAGGGCTCTTGCTTGTCAGTTCAGTGTGCCTTTCTCACCTTTGTAATTATGATATATTTCAACTACAGAGGAAAAGTATAGGAAATGATATAATTAAAACCTACCCATCATCAGGCTTAGTTACATCTTAATATTTTGTCATAATTCCTTTGAATTGTTTCCATAGTAGTAAAATATTACAGATACAATTCAAAATTTTATGTGTCCCTCCCCATCCCAATCTCTTTTGTATCTTGCCAAAGATCAATGATGTATTTATTACTTTTTCTATGTTTCTGTGCTTTCAATTTTTTGCCATTACAACAATGTTGCAATGACTATGACAGACCTAATCTCCTTGGGCAGATGATTTGTAGTGTCCTTCAGGAATTCACCAAGGATTTGAATTGATAGATAAGAAATACATAACTTTAATTAACTAGATATGTTCAAATTGCTTGTACTTATTTTAGATGATTCAATAAATATGCATTGAACATTTACTATGTGCTAGGCAGGCATGTATCATGATTCTAGGCATATAGCTGTAAACAATAAGAAAAATGTCTCTGATTTCATGAAATTTACAAACCATGGTTGAATCGGTTTACACCCAGTAATAGTGTCAAAAGTCTTCTTTTATCTACATCCCTACTAATGTTTGGCATTGTCAAGTTTATCTATCTATCTATCTATTATTATTTTTATTTATTTTTTTTTAAACTGAGTGTGAAAAGGTATATTGTGACATTAACTGGAATATTCTGAGTCAGAATTTTATAATGCTATAGACAACATGAGCTTTGTTTTTTTTTTTTCTTTTTTTAAAGTTTTTTTTTTTAAGTAATCTCTACACTCAATGTGAGCACAAATTCACAACCCTGAGATCAAGGGTCGCATGCTCTACTGACTGAACCAGCCAGGCACCCCAACATGAGTTTCTTTTTAATAAATTGTTTGTTAACTATTAATGGCCTGAAAATGAATTATTTCATAGAGAAGGAGAAATAGATTAAGAGAAAAAAGAGCTTGGAACCAAATCTTGAGCTCTTTCAGCATTTAAAAATTAAAAGAGATGGCAATAGCAAAGAGAACTAACATGAAACACCCTATAAAGGAGAAAACAGAAGAGTATAGTATCTTGGAAGTCTAGACTTTTAAGTTTTCAAAAAAGGAAGGATTGGTAGCTATAATAAGTACTGCTGAGATGCTGAGAAAAATAATGGACTACAATATGTTCAGTGGATTATACACCTAAGGGATTACTGAATATTATTGCTCCTACTTTCTTAAATATGTTTAACTTTTTTCTCATCCACTCTTACATGGTTTTTAATAATTTCCTGTTATCACTTCTCTTGCCTGCACTCAAGTGTTTCTCAGTATACACATCATAAAATACAAATTCCTTATGTAGTGTATAAGAATCACTATGATTTGTTATCCATCATATCTATCATCTTTTAGATTCCTTAGGCTTTAATTCTACTTCTGATTCTTGTTTTATATCATGCTTTTGCCAGTATGCATGCTGCCATACATGTGATTTTCCTTACTTGGTGGAAATTTTCCAATAAGATGTTACAGGTTATGAATTCCTCTGAAGAACTTGCAGAAATACCTGAATATCATTAGCCACTTCTGGCTATAGATTTGAACTTGCCAAGCTTACTAACAATCATTGCCTCTTCTTAAATACAAAATTACTATGTCCCAGGCTTTCTACAAAGCATACATATATATTATTACTATATGAATCTTATCATCATGTGGGGTGGTGATGAGGAAACAATTCTTAGCAAGATTGAATAACTTGCTCCAGGTCACTCTGATAAGAATGACTTAATTCAAATCCAGACCTCCGTGTCTACAAAACTCATGTCCATTATCACCAGATGTTTAAAAGCAAAAATGGGCTATTTACTTGTTCCTTATGCAACACCAACTAGGTGTGATATCAGGCCATTAAAAAAAATACAAAATTCATTTTTAGCCACTCTTAACCACTGCCTCCTCCTTAGCCTCCTTAAAAGAGAAGGATGAGGGTAGGAGGAGCTAAGATGGTGGGTAGTAGGAAGACCCTAGGCTTGCCTCCTCCCTTGAACACAGTTAGATAAATATCAAATCATTCTGAATACCCACGAAATTGATCTGAGGACTCACAGAACAAACTGCACAATTAGAGGAAAAGAGGAGGTCATATCATGGAAGGTAGAAGGTGTGGAGATGTGGTTTGGGGGAGAAACAGATCATGGGTGCTGCAGAGGGGAGGGAGCACTGGTCACAGAAAGAGGTGAGAGAGAGAAAGGAGTGCACAGGGGATCATACAAGGAAAACACTTCCTAAAGCCACTGACTGAGAAAACAAGTGGGGCTGATTTTTGTGTTTTTGCAACCAGTGGGGCTTGAAGACTGGAGTTTTAGAGGTCTGTGGTGTGGCTGGTATGGAGTCCTGAGGGCACTGCAGTGTTCCTAAAGAGGAGGCAGTCAGGTAACCTGGGGGCACACAACACAATCTGAGGATAACCTGAGTTGCATTGGGAAAGACCACCCCCCCTTCTTGGAGCACTTCTGAGAGGAGTGGCAATTGTCTCTCTGGACAAAGGAGCTGGTGCGTGCCTTACCCTTCGCTACCCCTCAGCATAGGTGCAGAGACACCTGCTGAGGGCAGCTAACCCGGACACTGGCTCCTTTGTGTGCTTAGCTCCAAACCCAAATTTCCTGTGCTCTGACGCAACTGTCCTTCATGGTCAAACCTGCACTAATCCCAGTGCGGTGAGACCATCCCCTGGAAGACCGGTGAAGATCCCTGCAATACCAGGTCCTTAAAGTTTGGAGTTTTAAAACAGTCAGCCTGGGTGAGATAGAACCCAAAGTGCACTGTGCTACTCCAGGTAGGCAAGAAACACAGACACAGACAGTGTGTAGCAGTGATTTGAAAAATGCCTAGGATGCAGGAGGGGAAATTATTTGCTCTTCTGGGAGGGCTTCCCTGATAGCAGCAAGCATGTCTCAGGGGACAAAGATGCTGGCTGGCACCATTTCCTTCTCCTGCCCCTCAGGATAAACTAGCTTCAGTAAACAGCACAGGGCAGACACTGGCAGCCTACCTGCTTACATCAAGTTCTGAATCCCTGCACTCTGCTGGTACTGCTTTTCTCTGGCCACTGTGCATGAGAAGAAACACAGTGAGTCCTCCCCCAGAAGACCAGCACAAACACATACCACACCATATCTATTGACCATGAAGTTCTGTAAGTTTCAGCTCTAGTGGAAATAGCATCAGGTATCTTTTAACAAGCAGACAGAACACACCTAGTTAAAACTTGCCATACTCTGGCCAAGATCCAAACACTCCCCACTGCAGGCCCGGAGAAACTCTGCAGACGACTGACCTGAGGGATAAATCAGCCATAACACAGCAGCAGAGTCCATGTAGCACATGCCACGGACACTTCCTAAAGCATCAGGCCCTGGACGCTTTATGACCTCTTCTTCATAAAGCCATTACTCTCAGGAGCAGGAAGCATAACAGGGTTTCCTAACACACAGAAGAAGACAAAATGCCAAGATGGAGGAATTCATCTAAAATGAAAGAAAAAGAAAATATCACGGCCAGTGTTCTAATTAAAACAGATATAAGTAATATGCCTGATCCAGAATTTAAAGCAACACTCACAAAGACACTAGCTGGGGTAGAGAAAAGCATAGAAGATATCAGGGAGACCCTCACTGCAGAGATAAAAGAGCTTAAAGCCAATCAGGCCAAAATGAATAATGAAAAAACTGAATTCAAACTGACTGGATACAATGACCACAAGGATGGAAGAAGCAGAGGAACGCATAAGTGATATAGAAGATAGAATTATGTGAAGTAATGAAGTTGATCAAGAGAGGGAAAGAAAATCTTGGATCATGAAAGAAGACTTAGGGAACCCAGTGACTCCATGAAATGTAAAAACATTCATATCCTAGGAGTCCCAGGAGAAAAGGAGAGAGTAAAGAGGACAGAAGGTTTATTTGAGGAAATTATACCTGCAAACTTCCCAAATTTGGGGAAGGAAACAGACTTCCAAGTCCAGAAGGCACAGAGAACTCCCATCAAAATAAATAAAAACAGGCCAACACCAAGACATGTCATAGTTAAATTTGCAAAATATAGAAATAAAGAAAAGATCCTAAAAGCATCAGGACAAAAGAAGTCCCTAATTTATAAGGGAAGACAAATAAGCTTAGCAGCACATCTCTCCACAGAAACCTAACAGGCCAGAGAGGAACATCATGATATATTCAATGTGATGAATGGGAAAAAATCATCCAAGAGTATTCCATCCAGCAAGGCTGTCATTCAGAATAGAAGGAGAGATAAAGAGTTTCCCAGACAAGCGAAACTAAAGGAGTTCATGACCACTAAATCAGCCCTGCAAGAAATAGTAAAGGGAACTCTTTGAGTGAGAAAGAAAGACCAAAAGTGACAAAGACTAGAAAGGAACACAGACAATCTCCAGAAACAATAAAAAAACAAGTAATCAAATGACACTAAATTCTTATCTATCAATAATTACTCTGAATGTAAATGGACTAAATGCTCCAATCAAAAGATATAGGTTATCAGAAAGGATTAAAAAAAAGCAAGACCCATCTATATGCTGTCTACAAGAGACTCATTTTTAGACCTAAAGACAACTGCAGATTGAAAATGAGGGGATGGAGGACAATTTATTATGCAAATGGACATCCAAAGAAAGCCAGAGTAGTCATACTTATAGCAGACAAATTAGATTTTAAAAAATCACATTTTTGTTCTAACTAAACTTAAAGTACACACCTTTATTAGGGAAATTACCCTCTGCATAACCATGCCAGCAGGTCTCAGGAATTTTTATCTATACTGTATGATATTGCTATCCTCTCAATGAATGCATGAATAGGAGATGAACATCTGAACAAGTGTTAAAAGACTAACTATTCTTTCTTGACAATCTGGAATTTTGGTGATGAAATTGAAAGATGGTTTCTAATGGGACTGAAGCTGGGGCATAGAGATGTGCAATCACTCACTGATCATGAGGACTAGAGAAGCATGAAGCTATTCTGCCACAGCATTGAATAAAGCTGATGTTTGGAAAGAGGCACAGACTAGAGAAAAAAACCCTAATTTCTTGATAATGTCCACAAGAATTCAGACCTCATCAACATAGTTTTTATAAGAGAAAGATCAGTGGTTAAAATGCAAACAATATCTGTGTGGGTGTGTGTGATTTATTGACAGACATTAATTGAAAAGAAAATGTGACTGATTCAAAGGTCTCAGTGAAAAGTAATCAAAGTTACTGTTTTTGAAAAAAATTCAAGTAAGAAGGAGAAATAGGAACCAAAAAAAAAAAAAAAAGAAGGAGAAATAGGTACTGTATATATTATTGTAATATTATGATAAGGGTATTACAAAGATTTTATGATAATATAAAAGAAGCCTAAAACCGACTGGTTAATATTAGAAGGTAATAGAGAGGTTTTATTTTATTTATTTATTTATTTATTTATTTTAATTTTTTTAAAGACTTTATTTCTTTATTTGAGAGAGAATGAAAGACAGAGCGAGCATGAGGCGGGGAGGGTCAGAGGGAGAAGCAGACTCCCTGCTGAGCAGGAAGCCCGTTGCAGGACTCCATCCCAGGACTCCAGGATAATGACCTGAGCCAAAGGCTGTCGCCTAACCAACTGAGCCACCCAGGCCCCCAAAAGAGAGGTTTTAATCAAGAAGATGGACTTCATGGGGCGCCTGGGTGGCTCAGTTGTTAAGCATCTGCCTTCGGCTCATGCAGGATCCTGGGATTGAGCCCCACATTGGTTCCCTGCTCAGAGGGAAGCCTGCTTCTCCCTCTCCCACTCCCCCTGCTTGTGTCTCCCAAGTCCCCCTCTCTCACTGTGTCTCTCTCTGTTAAATAAATAAATAAAGAAAGAAGATGGACTTCAAAGTGAATGACAAATAATTAAATCAAAATAAGGAATCTGTATATACTTTACTCAATGTGATGTGATTATGTTCAATATTTCCATCTATGGATCCAGTTAATTATTAATCATTTTCTAATTACTAAATACCTGAAAAGACTATCTTTTCCCCATTGAGTGGCCTTGGTATTCTAGTCAAAAATCATTTGACGAGGACCTCCTGCTTGGCTCAATCGATTAAGTGAATGCCTTCGGCTCAGGTCATGATCCCAGGGTCCTAGGATTGAGCCCTGCTTTGGGCTCCCTGCTTGGCAGAGAGTCTGCTTCTCCCTCTCTCTCTGCCTGCCGCTCCCCCTGCTTGTGCTCTCTATCTCTCTGTCAAATAAATAAAATCTTTAAAAAAAATGTTCTGGGAATAAATAATGGTGATGGTTGCAAAACAATATGAATATATTTATTGACACTGAAGTATACACTTAAAAATTAAAATTATTGAAATGTTAAGTTTTATGTTATGTATCTTTTATGTCAATAAGAAGAAAGTTTAACAAAATACCTCTACTGAGGTTTTTACTTTCTTTTCAAGTTCTCTGAGTTGTGAAATCCAGTTACTTCCCAAGTCCCCTTTCTCCAAGGACATTTTTAAAGTTTGCTCTCCCTCTCTACATCACTGCAGAAAACAACAAATAACTCTTGTGCAGATGCACAGACATGATATAAATTAAAAAAGAAGCATACTTTTAGATATTCCTGGATTTTTTAGTAGAAAAAATCAATAGAATTACTTAGAACCATTTATAGTTGATAAAGACTTTATACTTAAAAGGCTGATCTTTGAACAAATGCAAAAAGAAAAATCACTAGCAAGATAATGAATCATGGCCTGTATATTTTCAAGAGTGTCACTCTTATACAAAATATGTTTGAATACAAGGAAATATGCCATTGGTCTGTGATTTTTCTATAAGAGTATACAATAATACTCACAAAGAAGATGATATATTTGAATTATGTAGTCCTATAAAGTGGTGGCCTAATGTAGACCGAAACAAGTTCTAACAAAAGATGTGGAGGAGAGCTAAAATGTTTCACATTTGAGAAATATATGAAAGGTATAAGTTTGAATAAATAGCAAATGTTAAGAATAGTCCAATTCACAATAATGGGCAATAAAAAATGAATACATGGAAAAATTAATATCATGTGATTACACGTAAATCAAGATGAGAATCAGCATTTGGGATAAGAAATGTGTAAGGATTGTATAATTTTGATTGTGGAATAACATGACATGTTCTACTCTCCATTCTTGTCTAATTCCATGTGATGCTTTCACTTCAGCCCCACCAAATTTGTTTCAGTACATCTAATACACTCTTTCTCTCCTGTAATTCATGGCAGTAAATCAAAAATTTTCATATTGAATGGCTTTTTCAGAGGAAAAAGTAATGAAATCTTTTATTTTAAGTAACTTTCTAAATCTGAAATGTATTAATTGTGATGTCATGACTACAGCTAATTTTCAAAAAGTTATGGTTATGTTCCACAAGGACTACATTAGGTAAGTTAATTAAACATTCTGTTAGCAAGATAATGTATCATGGCCTGTATATTTTCAAGTGATATGCCCATTATTGTTTCAGTGTGTTGAATGTAGTATACATATCTTATGTTTTTATGGATACTTTTTTTTTCTATTAAAATTTCAATGCCTATGTCTGGGAGGAAAGGGGTCTAAGTTGTTTGTTTCAAACATAAAATAAATCTAAAACACCTGATCCTGATTTTATTGTAGATATGAATCTAAATGTACTTGTCTTTATAAGACAATTCACAAGTATGATGATTTGCACAAACAGCTCAAATGGAGTATGATAATGAATATACTAACAATTGAACTAGTGACCCAATGATTCTTAGTTTGGTTTCCATTATGAAGTTTCATCAAATGGTACTATTTAGTTATTGATTGAATCACATTATGTTCAACAAAAGCACAGTAACCACTATGAAAAACCAATAAGGATGTTCTGAAACAAGTACTTTGTGAAACATAATTAAGAGGTGTAATATGTGTGGGAAAACAAGAATGCTTTATCTTGTTACTGGGATTCTTATAAATCCAGTTAAAATATTGATAACAATATGCCCACAAAGAAGGCAGAAACCATAAATACAGAGAACAAACTGATGGTTGCCAGAGGGAAGAGGGGTGAGGGAATGGGCAAAATGGGTGAAAGGGAGTGGGAGATACTGGCTTTTAGTTAAGAGGGGAGTGAACAAATCATTAGGAATAAAAGGTACAGCATAGGAAATATAGTCAATGGTATTTTAATAGTGTTGCATGATGGAGCTCCTGGGTGTCTCAGTGGGTTAAGCATCTTCAGCTCAGGTCATGATCTCCAGGTACTCGGATCAAACCCCGAGGCCGGTTCCCTTCTCAGCTGGGAATCTGCTTCTTCCTCTCCCTCTCCCTCTCTCTCTGCCCCACCACCGACTTGTGCTCTCTCACTCTCTCAAATAAATACATAAATCTTTAAAAAAAAAAACAGTGTTGCATGGTGACAGATGGTAGTTACACTTGTGGTGAGGGTACCATAACATACAGAGTTAATGAATCACTATGTTGTATACCTGAAACTAATGTAACATTATGTGTCCACTACATTTAAAAAAAAACGCAAGAGCAACAATAGGAAATTTATCTAATTAAACAAAACATATCAATGACTTCTAATATTGAAAAACAATAGCATGGCCTTTGTGCAGGATATTAGATGCCCTTTTTACAACAGGGTAGAAATATTGACATATGTGTACAAATCTATACTTAGCTTCTATGTATTATATATTCAAAAAAGATTTTTCTTTGCTAAACTAAAAATTATTTTGTGAGTTTTGATGATGACTAGAAAAGATAAATAATACCTGTATGCCGATCCATCTTCAATCCATTCAAAGAGAATTGTAGAGATTAAAAATAACTATGCAGGGGCGCCTGGGTGGCTCAGTTGTTAAGCGTCTGCCTTCGGCTCAGGTCATGGTCCCAGGGTCCTGGGATCAAGCCCCGCATCGGGCTCCCTGCTCCGCGGGAAGCCTGCTTCTCCCTCTCCTGCTCCCCCTGCTTGTGTTCGCTCTCTGGCTGTGTCTCTCTCTGTCAAATAAATAAATAAAATCTTAAAAAAAATAACTATGCAATTTTGATTCGGTATTGAAGTAAATTTTGAAAACTTTAATATGAATAACTGCTTTGTATAATTTTTCAACAACCAAACACACAAAAAACTGGGTAGGAACGACAAGACTTGGCATTTCCATTCTAAGTTTAACTGTATTAGGACAAAATGAGACAAAAGGCTATGATTTTCTTTGTTTTAAGTAAGGGTATGAAAAATATTTCTTCACAAAACTGGAAATGTCAGAAAAGACTACATCTGTGACTATAAAATCTTTATCAAGAGAACACAATGGAAATGTTTTTCAATATCTTTAATAGCCCTTAATTAACAGTCATAACATCATATTTGTATGTAGAAAGAGAAATTTTTCAAAATAAATTTGAATATTTAGTACAAGGTAATAGGTCTTTAATGATAATAACTGGCAAATGCACAGCCTTGGAATGTGTTATGCCTCTGCTCCTAGTGAGTATTTTAACCTTAATCCTTAAGAAGGACTAAATCCATAATTCCTCACTGTATAGTTCATCTCCCATATCAAATCGTTTCTGCTATTTTTGGATATTTATAGTTTTTTGATGGGAATTTTTAATTTACTCCAGATAAAGCATAAGAAAAACTCAGGGCACCTGGGTGGCTCAGTCGGTTAAGCATCTGACTTTGGCTTAGGTCATCATTTCAGGGACCTGGGATCTAGTCCCACATCTGCCTCCCTAATCGGCTGAGAGTCTGCTTGTCCCTCTGCATCCCTCTCCCCATTCATGCTCTCTCTCCCAAATAAATATATAAAATCTTAAAAAAAAAAACAGAAAGAATAAGAAAAACTTAACTGTTGGTATATGTAACCTGATTGACGACTTCAGCCATTTACTGTGGAACAAGTAATTTGTGCTAAGGTGGAAAACTACAAATCTTGCCATTTCTTACAGTGTTATTAAAAAAAAAAACAGTATTTTTAAAAATGATGATTTTATTTCAGTTATTAACATTTCTGAGTATTCAAGATGTAATTTATATTTGGTGGGCTAATGTGTAGCAATGTTGGTAATTTGAAAACTTTCCTCTATGATAACATGTCTATTCTCCTTCTGGGAGGATGAATGGCTATATGAGGAAACACCAGTGTGTTTATGTGCTCAATCTTATATCTTAAAATATTTCTTTGAAATACCTTAAAATATTTACTTGAAATGGCAATATTTGACCCATTAATTTGATGTTCCTGATAGATTTTAACTCTATATGTATATCTGAAATGTGTGATAAATTTTATTTACAAACAAAGTGAAAATTTTGTGTCTTCAATATTTTAAAAATCAGGATTAACTGGATGCATCAGGACCTTACATAATTCATAGAAGACTATGCATCACCAGTATTATTTTCTTAGAAGCCCTTGACTTTCTAGGAAGTTGACTGGCTCAGGGATTTATTGGCCCTCTAATAATGTCAGACCAATTTCTGACATTCACTTAGAGGGGAAGTTGCTCAGAAAAAGATGCTTTCTGAGATTTGAACATTATGACTTTCTCTAATGCACTCCCACTCTTTTACCTAAGTATTTTCTCTGTATTATTTCAGAGATGAAATTAGTGTTACTGTCAAGAGTTCATAACTGAAGTGCCATTGTTATTCAGTGTTTATATTATACCTAAAACAATGATGAAAGATTAACTAAAGGTCAAGGCATAGTAGTTTGGAAAACATACACACACGTACACACCTGGCAATTAAAGTTAGAAGCACATAATAAGTGGCAAAATTCCTTCTTCCTGATGAAGTATATACTGCAACTGAATGTAAAAATCAAAAGCAATAGTGACAGAAATTAATTTTGTTTATATCATGAGGATTTATAGCAAACACAGCACCAGGAAAGTTCATAGAGTCACAAAAACTGAAAACACAAAAGACTTTTTAAAGCCCAAGTTCATCTCATACCCAGGGAAAGCTTGTTTAGAGCAAGAATGATGGATGGTTCTTGTTCTCAATCTTCTCTAGTTTAGAATATTTTGAGAAGCAAGGCTTTTGTTCTTCCTCATTTCAATTCATTACAATCTCAACCTAACACATCACTTTCTTCACAAACATGTTCCACGTGTGTCTCAGGGCTCTACAAAAAAAAAAAAAAAAATTGCCCTCCTTCAAGCATAGTCAGTCTTGTCATTTTGTGGCATGTGCCTTTGCATAGCTTTTCATACAGTTGACATGGCCTCCCCATATTTCCCATAGCAGGTCCTCCAATTTTTCTAGATCATCACTCAGGCCATCACTTTCATGAAGCCTTTCCTCATCTCGATTTTTATCATTTTATTTTTAATTTTAACTATTATTTAATCTAATTTTAGAAATAGAAAAGTTGCAAAATGGTAAAAAAAAAAAAAAACTTCCTTTATATCTTTGTCCCCCACTTTCTCCAGTCATAATGTTTTGATTAGCCATAGTAAAATTATCAAAAGTAGGAAATTAATATCATTACAATACTATTTAAAAACAGCAGATTATTCAATTGTTGCTAGTTTTTTCCACTATTGTCCTTGTGTTGAATGCCAGTGGCTAGATATATGACACTGGAATTTTGAAGGACATCATGAAGGAAGTGAGTACAGATAGAAAATAAGATATCGAAATACTAAATACTGGGGTGATGGGTATTAAGGAGAGCACCTGTTATGATGGGATGCTATATATAAGTGATGAATCACTAAATTCAACTCCTAAAATCAATATTATATGATATGTTAACTAACTAGAATTTAAATACAAACCTGATAAAAAAAAGAAAAAATAAACACTAACGACAACTACTGGAGCATCCATCATTTAGAAACTGGGAAGATGGAAATTCTCCAGAGACAGAAAAGAGACAGAACTCTCATGAGTGCTGGTGTTAACATATCAGATATACAGAGAAATATTGATGATTCAGGAAAGGACTATTAATTGAAAGAGGTCCCTAAATAGGATATGTGGTGTTTGATCTTATTTATACAAAGTATAACTAGAATGTTTAATTTTTTTAAAAGAAGAAAAAGTTGTGTTTAAGGGTACAGACCCAAAAATGTCAGTAAATCATAGTTTTAGTAATGTGAACATAGAAATTCTCTTCTGTTAGCTTTTATGTTTTCACAGCAAAATAAAAAAAAAATAAGATTATCCACTGAGAGTACTGGGAAGGAGGTTGTGAAAATAAAGATATTTAATACAAGCAATTTTAATGATCACACTCTAATCTCAGAGGCTTAATAAAGGGAAAGGGCTTTTTTTTTTTTTTTTTTTTTTTTTTTTTTTTACCGGTTGTCTGGATAGTCTTGTTTAAACTAATCTACAGGGTGGATCTCTTCCAAATGGCTCTTGGATCTAGCTGCCTAATACTTAGCTCCATAGACTTCAACAGGAGGCTTCATCTAGATTGTAGGAAGAGTCCACAGAGACAGTATAGAGAAGGAATTTAAGTTCTTAACTGCCCTAATCCTCAAGGGATTCATAATCCTAATCACATTTCATTGTCAAGAATGAGTCATTTGGAATGTCTCCACTGGACTGTGACAAAGCCAAGCAATATAGTTTAGGTCTATAACCTAGACCTATGGGAAATGGCTTTTGTGAGCAAGTAGCTTATCTCTGCTAGGATAGAGTTGAAGGGTTGAGGAGAAAAAAAAAAAAAAAAAGTGTAATATACAAATTTAAGTCATTAGGAAAATAAAACTGCTGAGCAGAACTAAAGTCTTCCTTGAGATTTATAGTTTTAAAATGAATTTTTTTAAATGAAATTTTTTAATACAGTTTAATGTTAGTTCTTAAAATTATGTTTCATGGTTTTGAAGTTAGAGTAGCAGTATGATTGCAATATTTTGGCCTTGGGGGAATAAGGAAGAGAGTTGGATGTGATCATATTAGAGTTTTGCTTCAAAGTTTCTAGTGATGGAGGAAAAAAAATTGAAGGAATATGTAAAGGACTGATTATAAAAGTGATTATGGAATTCAAGGAAAGAATGTAAGAATAGAATCTGTGACAACAAAAATATTGTAGAGTTGACAGATTGATGGTACCATTGTGATTAAAAAAAAAAAAAAGGTTTGAAATAGAGACCAGAGGCAATGAGATAGAAATGCACTTGTGGTCAAGTAGTGATTATAATTAGACAATGAGAAGGGGTTCAAGGAGAGGATCATCAGAAGTGAAGATATTGGAAATTTTTCTACAAGAATATTGAAACAGTATGAATTATGACAGGAGAAATAGAGTGGTAGTGATATGGGGGGGTCAAAATCTTCAAGTTATGAAGAGGAATAGACTGGGGACTGGAGATAACCCTGATTTTCAAAGGAGTTTGGAGTTTTATACACTAGAGGGGGTCATCCAGGAGTGACAAAAATGGTGAGGAAGATGCCTATTCCACTCCTAAGTAGTGATATGTTTGAGGGGAAAAACAGCTACCATCAGAGACTGCAAGGAAAGCCCAGTCTCAGGGCATAGTAACAATTTTGTTTACAAGATGGTGAAGGTACACTGTAAATAAGAAATTTTCTGATGAAAAAGCATGAAGTTCAATGGACAAATGAAAGATTCATTATTGCCCAGAGGAGTTAAATTGGGTCAGATGAGGGGATTTGCAGAGTTATTTCAGGATGAGAGCCTTGTTGATGAGGGATGGATATTAGGGAGGTAATTAATTCTAGCAGCTTTAATCAGTTGATTGTTATTTTATTATTTTTTTTACCAACTATCCCTGGAGCACAATCCCTTTCGTTAGACAATGGTTTAACCTCACAAAGCTACACACATAGTCAAACACACACACACACACACACACACACACGAAGAAACAAAGGAGATATGCCCTGAGATATAAATTACATGTTTAATACTTGAGAGACCAGAATGTAAGTCAATAAAAATACCAAGTGCATCATAAAGGCCAAAATATTTTAATAATCAACAGGAAGAAATTTAATTTATATAAGTATTACAGGATCTTTGTGTGTGTGTGTTTATTTTTGTCAATGGTCTTATTGTGAAGGAGGATAAATTATTATCTAAAATCAAGTGACTCCTTTCCTTGTGATTATAATCATCAGTATTTGGAAATACTAAGGGATCTTCACAGTGATTCAAAACTTAGGAAATTATCATAGTCCTGTTAAATTTACTAACTGCTAAAATAGCCAAGAGGAGACAACTATGGTTCAAATAAATGAAGGACTGGTATCACGGATATACAACCAGGGCTTTAGTTAATGTTTGTGCTACTTGATCTTTACTAATTGAGATGATGAAATATTGTGTGGTAATTAGATAGAATATGAATAAAAATATATACATATTTTGACACGATTTAAATGTGTTGTAGGTTTTATGGTTGTAATCATGGCCTATTCTCTTTCCAGGTATAATTGGTTGTGGTAAAATGTTTGTTTAAAATGCAAGTGGTTCCAACTTGATTGATATAGTAAGGAACTGTTTGGCTGCTGGGCTATGAGCAAGCATTAGTAACAGGTTACTCGTGGGACAAAGTATAGAATTGCAAGCAAACAACTCTCCAACTGTCTCTTATCCCCCCTCATCAACATGAGAAGTAAAGTGTCCCAGACAGTGCAGCTGCAGGAGGGTGGAACCTCTGTCAATGACATCATTTTGTCTCTGCATGAAGGCCATTTTCTTTCAAGAAATTTTGGGACAGCATCAGTCTTTATATGAAAGATAAATAAGCATTTATAATGTAAAGCACTGAGATTTTGAGCTCATCTCTTATTGAAGCATAACTATAGTGTTTTGACTTTTACAGAAGTAAAAATCAATTGCATGCGCTTCATGTATAAAATGTTTCACCATAGGCTTATTTGGAAGTTTTTAATATTTGTTTATTAATTTTATCTTGAATGTGTATGAGGTGCTCTGTATCAGAGGTGTTCTGTCATTCTTAATAAAAACATCACAGTAAATATTAAGCATTTCCCCATCCTGCCCTTCTTAGTTCTAGTCCTTATTCTTAAATAAGCACTAAATGAGAACAAGATCAGTCATCCTGTGCAAATCACTGGACATCTTATAGGTGAGGAATGAGGAGAATTACTTTATTTTGTTTATAAAGAAAAAGAAGCAGCTGTCCCTCTCCCTTCCTGAAAATCTACTCCTCACTCCAGCTCCTTGGTAGAAAAATAAAATCTCACCAGAAGCCAGATAGCCTCTCGTTCCCCTGCTTTCATCACCTAGCAAGGTCTCTAACTTCCCTGACTTCATTCCTCCTTGAAATACAAATACCCAGAAGGATAGCAGTTCCACTCTTCCTGGCACTTTGGAAGTTTAACCTAGGTGCCTCCTCTGAGATGTAACCATGGTCCCTCTCCTAGAGATAAGAGAAGTTTTATTATCCTTTTGGATAAAAGCAATTAACTAGACAAATGGCTACAGAGAGAATTCTCATGGTTTGTGAAGTATCTTAGGAGGTTGGGACTTTTTACAGAAAACACAGAAATCCAGGAATTTTTTTTATTTCCTCATACTTATTAATGCAGCAAAGAGTGTTATCTCCTTTTTTATTGCCTGTTAACAGATTGCTACAATTAATTTTAGGGTCCAAATTGACTTTTATAGTTGCTTCTGATAAAGTTGACAAATACGTTTTTACTAAGATGAAATTAATAATTTTGTGCTCCAGAGGAAAGCAAACACTACCAAGGAATTGCTTCTAAATTTTCAAAGAATAACTTCTGGTTTCTGAATTGATATTAGTATACATAGCTAACACATTTCAGACATGAACTTTGGGGCAGGTGCTGTTGTAAATGTTATATTAACTCCTTTATTTCCCACAACCCAATAAGGTAAGTACGGTTAACAGCCTTATTTTACATGTAAGGAAACGGAGGTACAGAGAAGTCAAGAAATTTTCCCAAGGACACACAGCAGGTAATGTAGTTGCAATCTGATCCTAAGTCTAAATCTAAGACTCCATTCTCTTAATTATCATCCTCAACCACTCTTATTATAGTGTGGTAGTGTGCACCACTGATTCTCTCCCATGACCATCCAACGCACAAGGTTTCATTGAAATGAGATGGATATTAATAGATTAGTTCAGTTAACAACAATTTTGAGAGTGGCAAATAAAAACAATTATATAAAAGTATAATAGTTGCAAAATAAACTTAATGAATGGATTCAAGAGCAAGACGAATACAGGGTGAAAAAAATAAATCAGTGAGTTAAAATATAAGCCTAGGAATTCAATCAGAAAGCATTAAGAGTCCACAAAGAGAAGATGTTAATGTAAAGTAAGGTGACTATGGAGGATAGAAATAAAAGTATTCATTTACATGTAAAACAAGTTCAGAACAAAAGAAAAATAAAATATATGCTCAGGCACATATATTTGAAAAAAATCATGACATGTTATTGCCAGAAAAGGAGAAAGGTATAAGTCTTCATATTGAAAAGGTTGAAGACATGCCAATGAGTGTAGACAAGAAAAAATTCATGGCTAAAAATAATAGAAGCCAAATTAGAAAATATAAAAAAATATACATATATATCAAAGGCAAGGAGTAAAAACTACAAATAATAAGAATTATATGACACTTCTCAGCAAGAACACTGAATATACAAGGATAATGGAATAATATTTCCAAAATGTCAAAGGAAAATAACTTAAGCCTAGACTTTTATATCCAGTAAAATCAGAATTTAAATAGGAGGAAAAGATGAATATAGTGAATATTAAGGATCTAGAAATTTAACCAAAGAATCTTTTTTGAAAATACACTTCAAGAAAATATCTTAACAGAAGAGGGAAAAAATGTATAAGGATATTATAAAATACAGGTAGTGAGGGTGACTAAGTAGCTAATCAAATTTGCTATTATATGAATAAGCAGTCATAAAAAATAATATAGGTGTATTAATGTTATTCAGAGAAACAGAACCAATAGGCTATATATTACATATTAATATATATTACATATTAAATAGGATATATATTTTATATATATATATATATTAGATGATAGATGAAAGAGAAAGATAGATTATATAAAATAAGGTATTGGCTCGCATGATTATAGAAATTGATGTTCAGCTCAAGTCACCAGGCAGAGCAAGTGAATTGTCCCTTTTTGTTCTATTAGGTCATCAGTGGATTGGATGACGACAACCCACATTGAGGTCTACAATTTCAATAAATTCTGTTCTTGGAATACCCTCTTCACAGACACATCAAAAAATAAACTTATACAGACTTCAGGGCATCCCATGATCCAGTCAACTTGACACATAAAATTCACTATCATAATAAATACAAAAATACTGAAGATAGATTTTATGTGATAACAACATAATGAGTTTGGGGTTTGTCTCAGCCCATTTGGGCTGTGATAACAAAATGCCACAGTCTTGGTGGTTTAAACGAAAGTTATTGCTCACAGTGCTGGACGCTGGGAAGTCCAAGACTTAGGTGCTAGCAGATTTAGTGTCTGGTGAGATCCCTCTTCCTGGTATGCAGACAGCCCCTTTCCTTCTGTATCCTCTTATGACAGAAGGAGAGGGGGCTCTGCTCTCTCCCCTCTTCTTATAAGGACACTAATCCCATCATGAGGTCTCTACTCTCATAACCTCATCTAAACCTTCCTAAGAAACCCACTTCCAAATACCATCACTGGGGATGAGGGGTTCAACATACGACTTTTGTGTGGGTCACAAACATTTGGTTCATAACAAGGTTAGAGTCGGTATAGGGAGGGAAGAATATGATCACATAACATGCTTATGGAGCAAATGTAAATTAATATAGGATAATTACAAATTAACTTTAATTCCTATTTAAGAAATTAAGAAGTAAATTAAGCATCAATATGTATATAAAAATAAATATATAATGCCAACTTAATCACCATCTCAAGAATAAAATTTAAATATATTGATATGAAACAAGCAAATAAAAAACTAAGAAAGACACAAAAATAAATTACAGCAATACTTTTAATAATAATAGTGATAGAAAACATGACTTCAGATGGATGAAATCTCTGACCAAAGTATTCAATATAATAAATGTAAATGTTTATGGGCGCCTGGGTGGCTCAGTTGGTTAAGCGACTGCCTTCGGCTCAGGTCATGATCCTGGAGTCCCAGGATCGAGTCCCGCATCGGGCCCCCTGCTCGGCAGAGAGTCTGCTTCTCCCTCTGCCCCTCCCCCCTCTCATGTGCTCTCTCTCATTCTCTCTCTCTGAAATAAATAAATAAAATCTTTAAAAAAAATAAAAAATAAAAAATAAATGTTTTAAACTCATTGTTAAAAAAAGAGAGACTCAAAGCTTGGGATGTATCAAACAAGACCCAATAATAGGATTTCCATAAGAGACTAGTTTAAAAACAAAGGATTCATAAATTATGGAAAATGTATCAGGTAAATATTATGGCAAAAATGCTGTGGTGGAATTTTAAATTAAAAAAATCTAGACTCTAAAAAAAGCCCCCAAAATGGGCAAAAAGAGACCCTATTTACCATCAATAGGAAAAATAAGTTAAGAAGGTATAATCACCATGAAAATAAATATACCAAATAAGATATCTTCCAAATATATCAAGCAACAATTGAACAATCATAGGGAGAAGCAGAAAGATGTAACTGCAAATTTTAGCATAGCACTCTCAGTAGGAAATATAGGAAGCAGGCAAAACCAAGCAATTAAAAAGATTTGAAAAATAGGAGTAATTTGAAGTTCTTCTCTAAGTCTGTCTGTGGTATGTCTGTGTGTGTGTATTCTTTTCAATAAGAAATAATCATGACAGATTTTTCTACCAATAACATTGCTCCTAAGTGAAGTTCATCTAAAGTGTTACCTTCTTATAACTAGGGAACTCTTAATGATTTACGTATGTGAGATCTTAAGAAACAGTGGTGATATTTTTACTTTCAAGTCAGTCTAATTAATCACAATGAAAGAAATCAGGTAAAGGCTTTGAAGCAAAGGACATGTATTATGTACCTAAGACAACCAAAGTAACAAGAAAGAACATCAAAATACTTGAGAATGATATACAGCTCCTCCTAATCTGATGATTAATTCTTTAATGTATCTGGTCCTGAAATGCCTGAGTATAAAATTTTTATTTTATTTTATTTTTATTTAAAGAGTTAATTTTGTTAGAGTGTTTCAAACTCTCTCAAATAAAAAGATATATAAAAATAACAACTGGCAATATAAATTTTAATCTCAAGGGATTTGGGTACATTTTATCCCTCCACAAAATATAAATAAACAAAGATTTTACTTTTAGCATAAAAAATGTGGCTTGGCATCTGTAGTTTTAAAAACTGTCATTGTTTATAAGTATGACAATAGAGAGGACCCATGTTTCTTCCTTATTTTTGACTTCTTTTTGACTTGGCTCCAGTTAACCTTTGCAACTTGTTCAATGAGAAACTCCAGTGAACTGTATCACCATACACAATTAATGGTTGAGAGGTCTATAATAAATGAAAATGCCATCACTACTTAGCAATTAGCTTATGGATCATCTCCAACCACTTAGAACCTCTTCCGTCTGCCCCATTTAAACATGCTGGGTGATTTACATTATACTTAAAGCGAGCAGCAATATTCAATTACCAGTGGGTTCATTGTGTGGAATTGTCACCATTATGATTAACAGCCCTTATGAAAAACAATTAATTTGGTGTCTTGTTGCTAGGTCAACTATAAAAGCTAATTCCCTTGAGGAAAAAATTATGTTTATCAGTTACATACCCTTTTATAATGCTTTGATCTAAATTAAAATGATCCCTTTAAGGAGAAGTTGCAGAACTTAAATGTGAAAATGTATCTTCAACATTAAGTTAGGGGGAAGAAAAACTTAGTCATTTATTTTTCTTGATAAAAGAACATAGTGACAGGTAAAAGGAAATAAAAGCTTCAATTTACACAGAAATTAGGTATATTCTCTCATATTTTAAATTTATCTTTGGGAACTCAATTACTCACATTCAAAGGAGGAATGGCAACTAGACAAAGGCATTTGACTTCTTATAAAAGAGTTCGAGTACCAAGGAGATATGTTTCATTTCAAATGCAGTACAAAAAAAAAAACAAAAAAAACAAATAACGATTTCATCTGACTAAACCACCGAGTTAAAAAGAAAACAAGAAACAAACAACCAGCCTTTTTCAGCAAATGTTTTCAATAGGTAATATAAAAGAACTATTCTTGACTTCTTTATAATCTCTTGGATGAGCTGAGAGAAAACACCACTGTGTTCTTCAAAAAAAATCACTGTTAGTATTTACACTCTTCCCTGAAAGATGTAGGATTTAATACCATTCTGTTCTATGAAGCCCTTGGAATAAAGCCAATGAATCATATGGATTTATAGTGGTTGCATTTGTTATATTTATATGTGTACTTATTTTATTTGAAGGCAATTATATATACATGCAATCTCAATGGGTCTATTTGGGCAATGTCTTAACCTCCTTTCTAGCGTTATTTTCCAAAATTATTGTCTAATCTTGTTACTTAACCCTTTATGGTATATCTCCATCATGACTAATTTTTTTCTTTTTCCATTAATTAAATTCTTTATTTGGGTCCTTACAAAAGTTTCATACATCGTGAATTGTTATTGGTCTGGGTTTCTTATGCATCTTAACAAAAAAAGAAAAGAAATTTAAAAATTCATAAAACTACCAAATTGGAAGGAAAGTTGAAGGACATTGGCTTTATGCATTACATAAGTGACTATCTAATACCACTTTGGGGAAATTTTGTGATGTAATTTCACATGGCAATTTGTTGTCTGTCTTGAACTTATTGAGCAATCTAATCATGAACAAGCCAGTCTTTACCATATATATATAAATGTATATTTTGTCTTTCCACATTGCATTGTAATTATATCTATGAATGACTCTGCATTCCATTAGGAGAACTTAAGTAATTGTTTTTATTTATTTATTTGTTTGTTTGTTTGTTTGTTTCAAGTTTTTGTTTAAAATCTAGTTAGTTAACAGATGGTATAATCTTGGTTTCAGGAGTAGAATTTAGTGATTCATCACTTACATATAGTGCTCATCACAAGTGCCCTCCTAAATACCCATCACCCATTTAGCTCATTCCCCACCCCCATCTTCTCCATCAACCCTCAGCTTGTTCTCTATAGTTGAGTCTCTTATGGTTTGCCTCCCTTGCTTTTTTTTCCTTCCCCTATGTTCATCTGTTTTGTTTCTTAAATTCCACATATGAGTGAATCATATGGCACAAAGCTGTAGCCAACAAGACAGTATGGTACCGGCACAAACACACACACACACACACACACATACACAGATCAATGGAACAGAATAGAAAACCCAGAAATGGACCAACTCTATGGTCAATTAATCTTTGACAAAGCAGGAAAGAATATGCAATGGAAAAAAGACAGTCTCTTCAATAAATGGTGTTGGGAAACCTGGACAGCAACATGCAGAAGAATGAAACTGGATCATTTTCTTACACCATCCACAAAAATAAACTCAAAATGGATGAAAGACCCAAATGTGAGACAGGAAACTATCAAAATCCTAGAGGAGAAAACAGGCAAGCAACCTCTATGACATTGGCCATAGCAACTTCTTAATAAACACATCTCCAGAGGCAAGGGAAACAAATGTAAAAATGAACTATTGGGACCTACCTCATAAAGATAAAAAGCTTCTAGGGGCCTCTGGCTAGCTCAGTGGGTTAAGCATCTGCCTTTGGCTCAGGTCATGATCCCAGGGTCCTGGGACTGAGCCCTGGGTCGTGTCAGGCTCCCTGCTGAGTGGGGAGTCTACTTCTCCCTCTCCCTCTGCTCCTCCCCACCATTTGTGCTCTCTCTCCCTCTCTCTCAAATAAATAAATAAATAAATAAATAAATAAATAAATAAATAAATAAAATCTTTAAAAAAAGATGAAAAGCTTCTGCACAGTAAAGGAAAAAAAAAATCAACAAAACTAAAAAGCAACCTATGGAATGGAAGTTATTTGGGAGTGATGGTTTTACCAGTTTTACAAAGAAAGATGTTTTGGGGTGGAATAAGAGGCTCAAAATGAGTGACAAAAAATAATGCAGGGGAAAGTTAAGGTTCAGTGTTTTGATGAATTGAGTATATAAAACTAAGACAAGGATTATAAGCTTAGGTGATTTGTGAACTCTTTAAAGATGCTGAATGCAGCTTCCTTTCTGTCATTATATACATTCAGACATTTATAGCAAGTATTATATTTGTTTGAAGAGAATTTGCTAATTGTGGCAATTAATTAAAAAGACAAAAATGAGTGTCAGAGAATATCATTCTGTAGCATTCATTAGAAATTCTAATGTACATGATTGCCAGATTGCATTAGAATTTTGTGTGTCACACCAAAGATAGAATACACTAAAGTGCAAGGCCATTTATGAGGCTTTGTTTTTGTTGTTCTATTTATTTTGTCATTTATGTTGATTATTTTTTTCTTTCCCATGCTGATTCTTAGTGTCAATATCGTATAACATCTCAGGAGAATATTTTACATAAGAAAATATAAATAAATATAGAAACGTGTACTTTAGTTGGAGGTGCCCTATACTACCTATAGTTCTCAAATTCCTGTCTGAACTCAAACAAATGGTTGAATTCCATAGAAGGTGAGTAAAAGGTTCATTTTATTCCATTTGGGTGGTGAAAAAAAATTCAGAGGTCTAAAATGTCTGAATGTTTAAATGTATACATTTAATGTATAAATAAGAAGCTCCTCCTTTGGCTAAAAATTAATACTAAATGTTCCTCTGCCCCCTTGAGACTTATTCATTCTTGATATTGATAGATTGTACTAAATCTCTAGTGAAAATTCAGTTCTCAGACAGAATACAGTGTGTCCAAGGAGACAAGTTCTGACTCTCTCTATACCACTGTCACCAGCCTTTAATGGTCTAAGGTTGAACTGATCGATCCACAAACAATAATCTAAAAAGTACCTGGTGCATTGCTTTAAAGGGGGTTTAAGAAGAAATGCTTTTTGAAGACACATGCTTCAAAAGAAAAACAATATGTTAGAGCAAAAGTCATTTTAGGATGTTAGCTTTCACTTGTTGAGCATGGACTGGAACATTGGGAAATTTGCAAGATTCCCATGTCCCATTTTAAATGACAATAAAACCATTTCTTCTTTTATCTACTTCCTCAAAAATTGTTTATTGAATGAACAAAACAAAGAAAATGTTTACTTTAATGGAAGGTGGGCAGTTTAATGGAATGCTAACAAGTAAAATACATGTTAATATCTCATAAAAAGGTCTATGAAGAAATTAAATCAAAATAAAGTGATAGAGACAGAGATTATTGAAAATTATTTACATATGAAAGCTAAAAAAGCCACCTCTGAGAAGGTAGAGTTTGAGCCAGGAAATAAACGATGACAAGGCAGGGGTACCTGCGTGACTCAGTCAGTTGGGCATCTGCCTTAGCTCAGGTCATGATCTCAGGGTCCTGGGACTGAGACCCACGTGGGGCTCCATGCTCAGCGGGAGTCTGCTTCTCCCTCTCCCTTTGCCCCTCCCCCTGTTAGTTCTCTCTCTCTCTCTCACATAAATAAAATCTCAAAAAAAAATGACAAAGCATGAATCACTGGAAGAGCCAGGAAATAGTATTCAACTTACATAAGATAACTCTACTCAGAGGTGTGCGGATTATGACACACACATATACACAGACACGTTAGGTATCATTTATTGAGTGTCAGGTGGTTAGTCTTTACTTAAAAGTTTGTATCTTTCCTGCAATATTATCTCAAATATGTTTTAAACAACTCTGAGAGGTATGTTTATTATTTCCATGAGCCAATTTCACAGAAGAGAAAACAGAGTTAAAATAATTTAAATAAGTGACCTTACACAAGTAAATGATTGAGATGACCACTGATCCTAGATCTGTCTAAAAATGAAAAGCCTCTCTTTCTCTTACCAAACAAGTTTCAAATAAGCATTGTATAAATTGTAAGTATTATAGGAAAGTAGTAAGGAAGAAGTTTAATGCAATTCATCCAAATATTTCTCTAAATCAAAGTATTTGTAAAACATTTCTCTTTTAGCTTTAAAAATTATAAATAGGAAACCATATATCAAACTAAGTATTAAACATTATTTTGTTATTATTGTATGCCAATTCCCTGTTATATTTATAAATCCTAAAAATAATTTTTGATCTTTGCATTATATTTTAAGTATTTTTCCTGTTAAAAGAAAAAGGTTTTAAAAACAAACATAATACTAACAAGTAGCAGTGGCATTGATTATACATCCCTTTACATACAAAAAATTGTCAACTAATTTCTCAGCATTTATTAATTTAAAAACTATATGATTGTCACTTAATCATGAGGGCACACAGAAGTGGCATGCCCTCTGTTGTAAATATACATTTACAAAACACCAATGTAGGTGGGTGAATACCAGTAGAGTGAACAGAATGTTTACAAAAAAGTACTGACTTTATAAATTTGACTATAGTTTAATTAATGAGATTGATACTGCCAAACATTCAATACATAATATCAAAAAAAAGAAAAATATATAGCATCCTAAAGTACATACATTTCTTCTTTTCTTTTAAAGATTTTATTTATTCACTTGAGAGACAGACAGACAGACAGACAGAGTATGAGCATGACTAGGGGAGAGAGGCAGAGGCCGAAGCAGACTCCCTGCTGAGCTGGGATCCCGACGTGGGGCTCCATCCCAGGACCCTGGGATCATGACCTGAGCTGAAGGCAGACGCTTAAACACTTGAGCCACCCAGGCTCTCCTAAAGTACATACATTTCTATATAGATAGAGAAGACAAAATAAAGTTAGTCCTATAGCTAAGTTTTGACTCTGTAGCAGTAATCTTCACAAAAACAGGCCTGCCCACTAGTATTTATTGATTTACAATTGCAAGATACACAAGTGGATGTTATGGGATTATTCATTAACTGTTAAACCATCTTTATTTGTTTGGCAGAGGTGGCAAAGACTATCTAGTCCACTTTCTTAACTTAAAGAAGATTGATTAAAAGATCTCACATAGGTGTATGTATCAGTCAATGATATTATGGATCTTGAGGTCCCTAAATTCATACTGGACAACTGTTTGCCTTTAAGGACCAAATAATGTAGTTAAACTCAATAAAATTATTTAATGTTATGCTTAAAATATTAAAAAATAATATGTATTTGCTTTTAAGCTTCAATATTTTGTGTGAATACTTTAAAATAGTTATTTTGCAACATCACATTATAATATAGGAAACACTAATAAGGCACCATTAATTTCAGATAGTTGGCCATTATATATTAAAGAAAAAGCATAATAAAATTAAATATAATTTTTTACAATGGAAAATAAAAAGAATGTTTACTCTGGGAATGTGAGGAGAATGAGAGGAGAATGCTCTGAAAGAGAGGCTTATACAAGGATGCTTATAAACTGTTAACAGTGAAATTGTGCCTGATTGAGGAGACTCCATACAGATAAAATATATACATCATGTATAATTTATAGAATTCTGTACTCTATGTTTTTTTTCTCTTGGAATTTTCAGAAAAAGAAAAGATTGACAATTTTCTTAATTTTGGATTTTACTGTAAAGGGTTAGGACCTGGATAGAGAATTCCCATGTGCTTTTGGGAAATTAGACATTATTATCTGAATAATATTTTTTTCTATAGTCAAAACATATCCAAAGTTTTTGTTTTTTTATTAGAGTCAAATGATTTTCAATATCATCTAAGATGTGTTATTTCCAACAATGGACTTCTGGAATTTTATTATGGCTTAAGGCAACATTGTAGCACAGTGTATTGATTTTTACTGCATGCAGAACATACATTTACACTCTATTCATTAACCTTACAAAGATATTTGACTTAATGAAAACACTTGGAAATGTTTGTTGCTGCATTTGTTAACAACATATCATCCAATGGGAGGACTCACTAAACCCAAATGATTGCTTGAAATGAGGCAGAACATAAATTGTAATATTTTATTTCAGGAGCATAAATTACTTCATTTGCAAAGAAAATGTGTCCACATTATAGGATGTATCTGTATTAACCGTGTCTTTTATTTTCTGCATTGAGACTTTGACATCTGGGGTCTTGTTGACCTTGGAGGGACTACCCCTCCCAGGGTTAGCCAATTCCTCGAGATAGTAAACAACCCACCCATGAGAGTACTTTGCAAATCCAAACCAAACCAGAGTTCCATGCCCAGCTACCTCCTTTATCAGACTCTCACACTCTGGGCACAATCCACTAGCCCTAATCACCCCCAAGCAGCCAGAGGACAGTCCCTATACTCCAGAGGCCACTGAAATTATTCAAACTAGCCAGTACTAAGCCTGCTTACCCTGCCTCACTCCTTCATTCCCATGGAAAACACAATATAGGCTCTTACCAAATTACTCCCCTTCCCCTGACTTCCTACTGACTTGATGCTTCCCATGTGACCCCTTAAGTCGTGGAGGGCCCTTTACTCTTGGGATCCATGAACAAAATAAACTGTATTTTCAACGACAATCACATCTCCTGATCTGTTGACCTTATCATACCTAAATAATAATAAAACCTGTATTAAAACAGTATTATGGGGGCACCTGGGTGGCTCAGTCGTTAAGCGTCTGCCTTCGGCTCAGGTCATGATCCCAGGGTCCTGGGATCGAGCCCCGCATCGGGCTCCCTGCTCAGCGGGAAGCCTGCTTCTCCCTCTCCCACTCCCCCTGCTTGTGTTCCCTCTCCCGCTGTATCTCTCACTGTCAAATAAATAAAATCTAAAAAAAAAAAAAAAAAACAGTATTATGATTATGTTTTGGGGCTATAAAACTATATTACTGTATTTTTAAATTTAAAGAGGTCCCGAGTTACTAAAGTTGTGTTGATATTGCTGTTTTTTGATAGAAATATTTAAGTAATTTTTGTTTGTTTGTTTTGGAGTGTGAAAAAGCTAAGTGAAAGATACATGTTAAAACTGTTCATTTCTTAAATTCTTAAATTCCACCCATGAGTGACTGACACTTATTTCACTTAGCATAATACTCTGTAGGTCCTTTTAAGAAACAAAGCAAATGAGCTAAGGGGAGAAAGAGAAAGAGAGGCAAACCAAGAAACAGACCCTTAACTACAGAGAACAAACTGATGGTTACCAAAGGGGAGGTGGGTGGGGAGATGGATTAAACAGATGAAGGGATCAAGGAGTGCACTTGTGATGAGCACCAGGTGTTGTATGGAAGTGATGAATCACTATACTGGACTCCGATGAAACTAATATTACACTGTATGTTAACTAACTGGAATTTAAATAAAACTTAAAAAAAAAAAAACACGTTTACCTCAAATTAAGCTAAAATGGCCCAGTATACTACAATTTGAGGTCAAGAACCCAGATCCTATTAAATATATCACATACCATTGAAGATCTTGTTCCTTTAAGCTTAGTTTCAGAGATTTTTTCCTCTATTTGTTTCACTTATCTGTAACTTTTGTCTTTGTTTATGTACCTTTCCTAAGTTTCCATCTGTTCTGTTACTTACTATCTGGTGGAAGTTCAAGAGAATGAGGATATCATTTCACCTAAAATCAATGCATACCAGAGAGAATTCAAAATGGAAATCTGGAATAAGGTATTGTATTCACAATCTCCAAATAGAACATATTCTTCTTGATCCTATTTCTGTAAATCATGGGGAAAAGAAAGAAAGGAAAGAAAGAAAAAGAAGAAAGAAAGAAAGAGAAAAAGAAAGAAGATAGACTATTTTTTCTTTGAACTTGTTTAAAATATAAATTTGTTAAGGCACTTATCATTTACAATCAAGATTTAATTATCTACAAATTAATATTCTTTTTTCTGTTCCATAACATAAAGCAAAACCTCTTTTTCAAAATTTAATAATTTACCTTTAAGGATAGACCTTAACATTTATTGGAATGTTAATAGAATGCTTTAGAATTAGGAAAGTAATAATTATTCAGTGTTTTGGCCTATTTGTTACAGAATCACAGTGGTTTTAAAATACCTTTCATGTGCGCCTGGGTGGCTCAATTGGTTAAGAGTCTGCCTTCAGCTCAAGTCATGATCCCAGGGTCCTGGGATCAAGCCCCACATCAGGCTGATTCTCCCTCTCCCACTCCCTCTGCTTGTGCTCTCTCAAATAAATAAATAAAATATTTAAAAAGAATAAATAAAAATAAAACACCTTTCATAAGTCTATTGGTTCTTATTTGTTAAGAAAATAAGTAAACATTTCTTGACATTTGTTATTCTTACAAGAAAATTGAATCTTCCAGCTATTAAAGGGTGCATTAAAACATTAATTTGCCAAGTAAATGCAAATTTCCTAAGAAGGATATACTTAGGAGAAATAAAGTATAAATTTTATCATTTGATAATAGATGTGGAAGTTCAAAATCATAATTTTAGTATAAAATATTAATTAATAACAAAACAGAAGATTATTTATAAGCATAGTCCTAGTGGAATATTTTACAGCATCTTACACATGTAACTTTCCCTCACAACTCAGCCAAGAAATGTATCATTTAGCTGAAATAATTTACAGGCTAGTTACTCTTAGTAGGTCTTAGAAATATTCAATTTTTTCATAGGAAGTCATTTATGAAAGTGGCTAATAATCTCTTGCAAGGCTTCATTAATTCTGAACTTTCAAGGCAAATTTATGAGTTTGAATTTTAAGGAGCAGTACCTATGATTTCTAATTGTATTTTGTACAGAAACAACATTGTAATATTCATCTTTTCTTCTGTCCCACTAAGTATTTGTACTTCCGGTATTGATGAAGAAATTTATCTTTGTCTGGAACTACCTAGATGTTTCTATGCTTTCGAATAAAATGGCCCTAAGCACAGCAAGACATTAGTATTTATTATAATCATGTACTTTTAAAATCACCAACTTTTTGGTGGTTTTACTATGGCTTTTACTCTGACTGCTTTGGGAAATCACTTTGGGTTTTCACTATGAATTACAATATCTTCTCTTATAAAACAGTATATTCCTTTTCTTTTTTTTCTGTAAGTCAATATTTAACCCTAAGGTCACCCATAGAACTGAAGAATTCAAAGGCAGAAGAGATCTCTAGAACCAACCTGGAAACTGCCCTCTTGCTCTAAAGCAGTCCCAAGTAAGGAACTGATATGTGTGGAATGTTTCAATGGTTGTTGTTTATTATAATATTCACTTAAATTTAACCCTGAACACTCTGGATACAGGTACCTTCAGGATAATAAGAGGAATGCCAAAAGATACTAAATTAGGAGAACACATTTGGTGTATCTTTTTTTTTTTTTTTTAATTTATTCATTTGAGACAGAGAGATACAGAGAGAGAGAGAGAGAGAGTAGGAGCAGTGCAGAGAGGCAGAGGGAGAGGGAGAAGCAGACTCCCCGCCAAGCAGAGAGCCTGATGCGGGGCTCGATCCCAGGACCTGGAGATCATGACCTGAGCCAAAGGCAGACGCTGAAGGACTGAGCCACCCAGGCACCCCACATTTGGTGTATCTTAATGAAATACATATTTTACTCTGAAATTTTTTTTCAGTAAGCATTTAAATTTGCAAGTGATTTAAAAACATGACTGTTAGATTCCAGTTTCGCTTAAAACATGTAAAAAGCTTGCAAGTCATTATTTCTACTCACAACAAGAAAAAGAAAACTGAACAAATTGAAATACAATAACTTTCCTTAGATCCATTGGAGAATTGAGGTCACGGTGCAAGCTGCCACCTGAAAACTGGAGAGAAAGGTGAATTCAGGGAATACAGATCAGCTTACCTGAAGCAGAGGTTACTGGAGCCTCTGAACAGAGACTTTAATGAACTGCTGGAAGCTGCGTGTGGACCTGCTTAAGAGTGAAAAATTCCTGGTTGCCCAGCCGAAGATGGTGCCCTATACTTGAAGTTTTAATCCAAGAACTCTACCAAATTCTCCCAGTGAAGAGTAGGGGAAAGTCCTCTTTTGTTTTGCAAAGGAAAGGGGAGAAATAACCATTCTGCAGATACCCACAGGAAAGGTAGCCATTTTGAAATAAATCTCAAGTGTCCTCCTTAACAAAGACCTACCCAGGAAGAGAAAAGAACTTACCAAAGCGTTATCCAACTTGGGGGAACAGAAATTACTCAACTCCAACCCTTCTAGCCTTCCTATCTCACCTAAGGAGTGGAATGAAAGCTAAGAAGCATTTATAAGACAGGGACATAGATACACTAAAAGACTGAAACCTAATCATGGGTTTACTGAATACTTCCCCTCCCTTAGTATCTTGGCAGTACATCAACAGGGCTCCTGTATAATAATAGGGGCACACAGCTCAAAGTGTTTAAAGGCTCATACTTTGTTTAAGAAGGCATGCCTAAGGAAACCAGAGACAACAGGAAGACAAGAAAGGATATTGAAGAAAATTGAAGCTCTGACATCTGCAGGTCCAGCAAACAGTAAACATAGTTTACTAGTCAACTCCTAGTCAAACAAACATAAAACTTCACATTAAAAGACTATCTATCTCAGTCCTTATTACTTGATACATCATGTACAGTTTCAACAAAAAAAAATCACATCATAAAAAAAGGCAGAACATACACATCTACACATATATACACATAAATCCACATGAAAGCCACATACAATTGACTTTATTTTTTTTTAAGATTTTATTTATTTATTTGACAGAGAGAGTAGTCAGAGAGGCAGGCAGAGGGAGAGGGAGAAGCAGACTCCCCACCGAGCAGAGAGCCCGACATGGGGCTCGATCCCAGGACCCTGAGATCATGCCCTGAGCTGAAGGCAGACGTCTAACCGACTGAGCCACCCAGGGGCCCCTACAATTGACTTTAAAGGGGACACTTTCTGATCTTGGGAATTATTTGAATATTTAATATCACTTTCCAGAAACATGGGAAAAATTAAAATAAGCAAAAAATCTGTGGGGATTACTACATTTTTTAAAAAAGCCCAATCAGTACATTCAATTTTTTGTTTTTCACTTTTTTTTTTTTTTACTTAACATATTTGAAGAATACTTGGCAGTTGTAAGTAATACGTCATTCAATTTTAATTTATTTTGATACAAGTTATGCCAAATCTTTTTGGAATGGCACATCTATATAATTATTCAATGCTTTATAATTAATAATTTCTCTACCATCAGTATAACTATTATGATGGGCAGAAAAAAATAAAAATAATCATCTTCAACACTGTCAAATGTACAAAAGCTATAATATCGCAGAGACATTTTCGATCTAAATTTCCATCTTACTGTTGCTTTTTGCTACAATATCCAGATATCCATCTTCCAGATAAACAATTTGAAACCTGGCAGTCAAAACCAATAAATGTTTTGAAATACTTTTATTTTAATGTCATACAGTGAGCATTAATATTTTTCAGTTTAAGTTCATTGAAAAGAAAGTTTTGAAACCATTAAGGGAGATGAAAAAGCAAGCCAGTCAGGCTTACTTTTAGTAAGTAAGTATAGCCAAAGAGTACATTGAAAAATATCTACTATCTACATTCAACAGAAACGCTGAAAAATGGGCACTGTTTTATTCTAGTGCTTAGTTTCATGGATGATAAAATATTTAACAGATTGAGAATTTCTAGTCACATTTTGATTTGCCTCACAGTTAATTAGAGGCTACCACTAAATCAGAGTGTAAGGGAAAATAACAATTTTTGTAGTTGTTTGGTTGATCTGTTTTATTGTGCTTTTCTAGGAAGGTCAGAAAGGTTTCTCAATTGCAAAGTACATTTTATAGAAAATAATGAAAGTCAACCACAAGTTTTCTAAGAATTTATCGAACATCTTTCTGTTGCCTATCATTATGTATTGTGTATAAAAAACTCAATTCTTTTCACTCTTCATCCCCTTATCAAGGTCATATTCCTGATATGTACATAGTCATGTCACAGATTATTATTTCAAGTATTTATACAGCTTTGATATTTTTGACATGCTTTAGTTATAGTAGTTATCAAAATATTTCTTTGTGAATGATACTTATGGGCTTTTAGGTGTCTTTGGGCATGCAGAAATTCTCTGCCCTCATGAAGGCATCTGTAACTTTCAAATTGCTTGCATACTTTTACAAAATTAAGTATGTCCTCCACAAAGACTTCATTGTCTGCGAGTCTCGAGTGGTCAGATTTGAGCTTAGTGTGTCCCAATGAAGTACAATTGTACTTTGAGTGTACAAATGCATTTTTAAATAATGGGGATAAGTACACAGTGGTTTTAACCTCAATTCTGGAGTCAGGGAGACCTGAGTAAAATCCGAGATCTGCCATTTAAAAATTTATCTTTTGAAAATTCTTCAAGCTTTTCAAAAGTTTTGAAAATATTTCTTAGCCTTACTTCATCTGAGACTTTATGTTTTGTAAAATATAAATAAAGATAATGCCTCATAGAAATGTAAAGAGAAGGGGCTGGTAAAATTTTTCCATAAAGGACCAGATAGAAAATATTTTAGGCTTTGTGAGCCATAAGGTTTTTATTGCAATGACTCAGCTCTGCCATTGTTGCACAATAATGCTCGGGTAGGTACGGTTATGCTCCTATTAAAGTGTATTTATAAAAACAGTCAGTGAACTAGATTTGTCCCATGGAACATAGTTTGATAATCCTGTCTAGAAAAAGAAGTTGTTTAGAATTATGACACACACCTCCCACTTCCAAACATACACTCACTAAAAAACAAAACAAAAAAAAATACCAAAAAAAAAAAAAAAAAAAGAGAGAGAGAGAGAAAAGAAAAGAAAAGAAAAGAAAAGAGAAGAAAAGAAAAGCTTAGATAAGTAGACTATGTTATGGGGGATAGGGAAGAAACTACTGCAAGTGTCAAGAAATGCCATGAGAATAATCAAAGGCAAGAAAAAATTAGAAAAATCGGTTTGAAACACACATCACAGTAGTAATTGCTTTAACAATCAGAGCATATCTATTAAAAAAAATAAGCAAAAGATCTACTCAGTAGAAAAATCAGCAAATTATACCCACAGATGTTTAACAAAAAAAAATGAGAAACAATGTTGCCCTTAAATGTATGAGAAACTCTCATTTCATTCATTATAAGATTTTAGTTTGTCAAATTATCAGTTGGTTAGTATAAATCAGTTTAGTTTTAAACTAAAAAAATTATTTATCTATACATATAGTATAGAGATAATACATACGTACTATATGCAGTCAGTCAGTCTCATAAAATGCTAAAAGCCATAGGCCAGGCTATGGACAAATAGGCACTTTGATTTATTGTTGACTCAAAAATAAATTGGCACAAAACTCTGTGAGTGACAGTTGTGAATGTCTACCAATTACGCTCCTAAGAATTTAGCTCACAGATACAGTAGATATGTGTAAAATAATGTATAGTTGAAACGTTGTGTAGTGATCTTTGCTATTGTTGTTTGTTTTGGAGGTTTTTTGCTAATAGCAAAAGTTTATAATACGAATGTATTCAACAAATTATGTTATATCAACACAGCAGAATGCAATCATCTTAAAAACTAAAAAAGCTTCCTATGGATTGATATGGATAAATTTATAATACAGAGTTAATTTCAAAAAGCAAGGTATAATTTAAAAGAGCAAGAACTGTGTGTATAGAATATAATTTTTCTTAAGAAATAATAGAATATAATTCTTCTTAAAAAAAGAAAAATTATATATACTTTAAAAGTTTCTAAAGAGGGGCACCTGGGTGGCTCATATGGTTAAGCGTCTGCCTTCGGCTCAGGTCATGATCCCAGGGTCCTGGGATCGAGCCTCATGTCTGGCTCCTGGCTTGGTGGGGAGCCTGCTTCTCCCTCTGCCCCTCCCCCTGCTCATGCTCTCTCTTTCTCTCTCTCTTGTGTGTCTCAAATGAATAAATAAAATCTTAAAAAAAAAACGTTTCTAAAGAGACATGTAATTGATAATAGGCAGTGATTACAAGATCAAGGGTGGGAGGAAGATATTATTCTTCACTGATTACCTTTTAATTCTTTTTTTTTTTTTAAGATTTTATTTGTTTATTTGACAGAGACACAGAGAGAGAGGCAACACAAGCAGGGGGAGTGGGAGAGGGAGAAGCAGGCTTCCCACTGAGCAGGGAACCAGTCGCGGGGCTGGATCCCAGAACCCTGGGACCATGACCTGAGCCAAAGGCAGACGCTTAATGACTGAGCCACCCAGGCGCCCCCCTTTTAATTCTTATTGAAATCAAATTATAGGCTGGGCATCAGGGGTGAGAGGGAGGCATTATTTTTCACGAATTAAATTTTAACATTTATTGAATTTAAATTATGTAAATATGGAACAAAGTAAAATATTTAATTAAAAATAAAAGTCTCTATATATACATACACAACTCATCAACATAGCAAGTTAATTATTTATTCACCTCTGTGTCTAAAATCATATCTTAGACACTGATGTGAACAAGTAAAGAAAATTAGATGTTCATAGATTACAATTTTTGAATGGAACAATTACAAATTCTACCGTACTGGAAATTTTCTCATGTATTTCTATATAGCAGACAGATATGTAAAAAAATGACCTCTTACGTCCTCCCAAAAAGCCTAACTTTATCAGTGGAATTGATAAGGGAAGACAGATTTTATTCCATTAATTGGCCACAACAATAACACAAGCAGTAAGTTTTTAGTCTTATGTTCTGGGACAAAAATGCACAGCTTATTTGATGAGTGAATAATAAATAAAGTGGCTTAAATTTAAGAATGTCTAGGTTATAAAGAAAATGAACAAATAATATATTTTCTTGTCAATGCTAATAATTACTTGAAAAGTTATTAGGTAAAAGAATAAACCATGATGTCTATTATTACTTTAATCACTGCAAAACCTAAGGAAATTTTGTGGTGGAAGGAGTACAGAACTGAAATCCCTAAACCGTGATTAAAATCTTAGCTCCAGCATGTGGGAAGTGCTGATTAACTTTTCTAGTTTATTTTAATAATTTATAACATATTAAAATATTCCTTTTGTCACAGAATCACAGTTAGATTTAAATGCATGATGGATATAGAAGTGCTTATCACCACACGATGCACTCTGCAAGCATTAACTGATACTAGTAGACTCTCGATCAGCATCTATATACATGTAAAAATGGCATTTTTAGAAACCACTCTAATGTTACAGTTACTATCTAATCAGAAACCAAGATTGTATAACCTGAAAGACTATTTGGACATTTTTCTTCGACAGCATCCTTTACTTTTGATGACTATATTTCATTAAGCTTTATTCACTGGTTGTCGATTTCATTCCTTTCCAAAACATTTTTGAGAAATAGTATGAAGAGAGCCTGTATCTCATTTATGAACTAAAAAGCAGAGTGATTCAACCTAAGATTGTAAAGCACCCACCGACGATACTAATACTCTCCTCAAAATCAATAGGCTTACATTTGAAATATTTTCTGCCACTTGAAATTCAACTTATTCTTGTAATTCTTAAACATAAATATCTGTTCAGTTTGCTAAAAATAATTACTACAATAACAACCACCACAAAGAATTATACTTTCTTTTCCTAAATCAGTAAGTCTGATAAATGGCCCCTCTTTATTCTCCATCTATACCCACCACCTTGAAAATTTCACCTATTAGATAAAAATATATGATCTATATAAATAGTTGACTTTATATAATATAATTTTGTAGAGTCAAGATAAATATAAATATAACTCTAAAATATCATCTATATAAAAAGATCTCTCAATGTCCCCCAAAAATTGAATTCTTAAAATATACCAGAATTAAATACATACCATAAGTACCAATCAATAAAGCTGTTTATTACTGGCACATAAGTAGACAAAATAATGGGAAAGGAGGATGACTTTATAAATACACCTAAATGCATCTGCCAATTTAGGTTATATTTAAGGTATTAACTCAATATGTGGGAACGAATGAGCTTGTGATGACTGATTGGTATTGTGGGGAAAAAAAAATTAGCCAAATCCATAACTTAGTCAGCAAAACTCTAAAACTAGTCAAGTATTTAAACTAAAAATGATGAACTATAGTAGACTAGAAGAAAGTTCGAGTGACTTCATTTGTACTGTTAGAGAGAGGAAAAAATCTCAAAGCCATAAAGAAAAGATTGAAATGTTCTTTCAATATCTACAGATGTAGATACAGATACAGACATTGGCAGAAAAATGTTACTACACTAACTATATGAAAAGAGATAATATATACCTAACATATAAAGATCTTTTAAAATTTGATTTTAAAACATAGAGAACAAACAAAGAGTATGAAAAGACAGGCTTTGAATAAGGAAAGATCCATCAAACTTAGAACAAAGCATAGTATATTACTCAGAATAACACAAAGACACTTTAAAAGTACATTGAGATACAGATTTTCACCAATCAGCTTTGTAAAAGCCACATGTTTAAGAATACTTAGCTTTTGTGAAGGGTGAAGAAATAGGCTGATAGGAGCATAAATTGGAAATTAGTGACAGAAACTTGGTATCTTTCCATATGTAGAAGAATTTTATTATACATGTGTATACATATCAATTTATATACCTATCTCTATATTTATGTCTTTACACCTGTATCTAGATTTAGGTCTGTATCTAGGTCTGTATATCTACATCGATGTCTATGCATACCTTCTAACTCCACTATTGGGAATTTATTCTAGATAAACTAGATACACATTTCACATACGGAAAGGAGAGAGATGCCCAGGAATGAAATGACAAGGGTACAAGTTTATATATCCCAGGATTGTTCACAATAACTAAAGGCTGGAATCTCCTTAAATGCATGCCCCTGGGTACCTGTTAAATAAATGGTAGCATATCTTTAAGATCCAATCATTTTTCAAACATTACATACACACACAAATGCACAAATAAATGAAGATTGAGGATGTTCTTTATGTACAGAAAGGTAAACAACACCAAAATGTACTGTTAGGTTCAGCAAAGTGACCACAAAGGGTACATCATCTTATATTTTACATAAAACAGTAAATGCATAAATATATACTTTTGCTATTTAAAAAATACTCTTGGGATTTTGAACTAGAAACTAACACAAGTGTTTATCTGTGTTGGTGTGATTCTTGGTTAGACGGTAAGGATCCGGGAGTACTGAGAACAGGTGTAGAAGCAAGCACTATTTATACCTTTCACCTGGTGGCTTTATTTGGGTCACGTGATTGCACTATTTACTTAATGTATAATTTATAGAAAAGAAAATTGATTTAAAACAAAACTGTGCAGCTGATTGTGTTGCTGTAAGTCATTAGCTGCAGAACAACCCAGAGGCCTTGGTGGTTGCCCAAGACTATCACCTGCACCTTTTCAGGTTCAGTTGCATAGCAATGACTAGCCTGAGGGTGTTTTTGTCTTTTCCTTTCTGGACCATTTTTCCCTAGAGCCTTTTTTCAGCTAAGAATTTAAACTTCTTCAGTCACAGTCACTATAGATAGAAAGAAAAAAATTGTTAACCATTTTTTTTTGAGCATCATTTTAAGGTTAATTTATATCCTTTTAGCATTAATCCTGCAAGACAGTGGCTCCCTCCAAGCCCTGGAATAGAGAAATAATGCATAGAGGAGAAACAATGTTCACGAACATTATCTAATTTAATGTTCAAATAATTACTAAGTCAAATTATTACTCCGAAAATAGAGGTGAGACTAGAGGATGCAACTCCTTAAATTCTCTAAGGTCACTAAACAAATGATTCAGGCTGAGAGCTACTATATTATTAATTTCTTACAATATTCTTGCTCTAGTATGCTGCTAGCACAGAAGTCTTTACACAGAAACTCTCTCTTTAGTAGATTAAGTTGGTACTATTAATCACCCACAGTCCTAAATGCTTCTATGGAAACAAATGCTTCTGTGGAAATAAATGAAGACCAAACAAATGAGAATGAGCAAAGGCTATTTATTAAAGCTTGTTATAGCAAGGGAGTCAGCCACCATCACTCGTGTGTGGCAGAAGCTCAAAGGCAGCCGGAGTGGGAAAGCTTTAGAGTGAAAAAGGGGAAGGCTTCAAGTCTGCTCTGATCAGAGCTGGTTGGCATGGGAAATCTGCGGCTGGCTAACAAGAAGCTGGGTATCCTATGTGATGGGTCAGGGGAGCGTGCTTCAGTTTCTCTGGTTGGCACCAAGTTGGAAGTCGGGGCAAAAATTAGGTAAGCTGTCAGTTACTGAGCAAGTCCTGATCTGGCTGCTGCAGAGACCATGGGAAAGAGTACTGGTTTTATACATGATCTGGCTTTTGTCTCTTTGCACATTTAGTCTCTCACTGCCCTCAGAGAGGCCCATGTCTACTGCAGGAAACCTATGACCAAGAGGGACTAAACTTTAGATAGCGTTCTGCCTTACTTACCTTAATTAGAGCATTTACTTCACAAATTTATATTTGTAAATTCTTTCTTTGCTCCTTTGATTCTAATTCATTTAAAAATCTTCTCATCGGGCGCCTGGGTGGCTCAGTTGGTTAAGCGACTGCCTTCGGCTCAGGTCATGATCCTGGAGTCCCGGGATCGAGTCCCGCATCGGGCTCCCTGCTCAGCGGGGAGTCTGCTTCTCCCTCTGACCCTCCTCCCTCTCATGCTCTCTGTCTCTCATTCTCTTTGTCTCAAATAAATAAATAAAATCTTAAAAAATAAATAAATAAAAAAATAATAAAAATCTTCTCATCAGTTTTATAGCCCAGGATTCTTTCTCAAGGGTTTGGGAGCAAATAATGAATCAGGGAACACTACATCAAAAACTAATGATGTAATGTATGGTGATTAACATAATAATAAAAAAATAAAAATAAATAAAATCATCCAGAAGATAGTGACTTATCTCTCAGTCTCTGTGGAAGGGTAGGAGTTTAACTTCTAACTTCCTTAAGCACCTCATTCCAAATTGTGAAACTACCTTACTTTTCTTTTGGGTAAGGCCAATTAGCAAACACAGATGATCTGTGATTTCCCCCAACCTGCTCTTAAAACCTGTCCCACCCTTCATTTCAAGGGAGTTGAATTCAGATTCTCTCTCTCCTATCTCAGTAGCCTTGAATAAAGTCTTCCTTACCTCTTTGACTTCATCTGATGCAAATTTTGCTTTGTCACATAACTACATTTGCTTTGCCACATAGATTTGTTACATAACTTGATTGTCATAATCTTTTTCTATTCCATATTTTATTTTTTTAAGATTTATTTGTTTATATTAGAGTGAGAGAGCATGAGCAGAAGGGGTAGAGGGAGAGGGAGAGAAAATCTCAAACACACTCCCCATTAAGCAGAGAGTCTGTCACAGGGCTTGATCTCACGACCCAGAGATCACCACCTGAGCCAAAACCAAAAGTCAGATGCTTAACCAACTGTACCACCCAGGAGCCCCATCCATATTTTAAAGAATAAAATAAAATAAATAGTTAAATGTGGAAGGTAGAAAGACTAGAGCAAAAAACAACTTAAAATGTTAACAATATAACAACGCATAAATGAACATTAGATAAAACTCTTAACTAGCAAGTTGAATCTTACTTGAATAACCATTTATTTAAAAAGAAAAAAATAAACTGTGCTTAAAAACATTAAAAAATTATTGAATGATAATTAAATGTAGGAGTACAAAAACCTCAGATCAATGAGCTCAAGTTAAGCCAAGTAGGGCCTTTTTTTTTTTTTTTTTTTTTGACATCTTTCTCAAAAAAATATTCATCATGAGGCTTTCTTTTCTGATGGTGTTATGGTATTATCCTAGGACAGGTTTTTTTTTTTTTTTTTATACGTAATTTTGTTTAACATGACAATAGTTTTTCTAAGATCTGTCATTCCTTTCAATTCTCTTAACATAATCATCAACAGAATATGTTGGGTTAACAGTTGGCCTGTACAGAGAGGTGAGTTTTGAAATGGCAGCCAAAACAAATAAAAAGGATAAATGATTAGCTGGTCTAAAATTGAACATGTGAATATAGGTTGCAAATTGTTAGTAGCATTCTGTCATTATATTTAGATAATTATCTTGTACAACCTCTGGAAAAGTCTTTAACTGTGGATTTTATACAGACATACAGGTTATATCTTAGATAAGATATAACCCTTATCTAAGGGTTACTCAATCACACCAACATTTATACTAGCAAAAACTTTAACAAACCTACATGTAGAGAGAAAAAATTTACTAATAAGGAATCATTAACAAGCATTCCTGTATTGGTAGGGGGATGGTGATATTATTAGCCACAGTGTCTACTTTATTTGATCTGACTTGTTATTCTTTGTCTCAGAGTTAGTGAGATCTCTGTCTATATATTTATTTAATGCCTGGTGTTCTTCATGGCTCACAAAGTCCTACATCAGAATGGCCACATACTCCTTTTAGGAATTTAACATCAATAGAAAAGACAGTTTTGTCTTTTTTTGTCTAGAATTTCATAAAATCATAATCTAAATGGAGACTCTTCATCAAATGTTTCAGTAGCCATAACGATCTATCTTCTTTTTTTTTTCTAAGATTTTATTTATTTATTTGAGAGAGAGAAAGAGCACAAGAGGGGGGAGTGGGAGAGGGAGAAGCAGACTCCCTGCTGAGCAGGGAGCCTGATGCGGGACTCGATCCCGGGACTCCAGGATCATGACCTGAGCTGAAGGCAGTCGCTTAACCAACTGAGCCACCCAGGCGCCCCACGATCTATCTTCTTAATTGTACTAGACTAGCAGAGGTCTGAGTCCCTTTAATTCACTCTGCCAAATGCTTGCCACTGTTGTCAATTTCCCAGAACAATAGATCCTCTGTATATAACCTGTGTCCTTAAAACTGCTGCAGTTGGAAGGTTCACACTTCTTAGCTGGGGAAGAAAGAGAAATTTCCAGAATACTTACAATCTAGGAAGAATTCTCTCAATTAAAAAAAGACAAATGTTACTAAATGTTTCCCAAGTGTTGAAAATTTGCACTAACTACAAAACATACAATTTTAATTTTTATAATCCTGTGATACAGATATATGATATAATTATTATTGTTCCTCAGATGAAGAAGATATGTAAACAGCAGAACCCATACCCATTGCCATTATTTAATACTGACTTCCCATTTACCTGATGTCCTGTGAAGTAATACCAGTCACTGCTGTGGCTGAGCCAGAATGGAATATGGCCCTAGCTCATAATAACCATGGCCTATGTGTCATTTTTAAAAGTATAGGGGACTGGGCGCCTGGGTGGCTCAGTTGGTTAAGCGACTGCCTTCAGCTCAGGTCATGATCCCAGGGTCCTGGGATCGAGTCCCGCATCGGGCTCCCTGCTCTGCGGGGAGCCTGCTTCTCCCTCTCCCATTCCCCCTGCTTGTGTTCCCTCTCTCGCTGTGTCTCTCTCTGTCAAATAAATAAATAAAATCTTTAAAAAAAAAAAAAGTATAGGGGACTTACATTCAATCTCCCAGTCTAATAAAGTTACTGGAAATACAGCCCTATTATTATACAATATAATCAATATTATAGCATATATGCATCAACTGTTACAAGAGAACAGAGTTAGAATCTCTCAGCAAAAAAATAAAATAAAAAACTAAAAATTAATATGTGGACTCTAAAAGACCAAATGAATAAACAAGCAAAAAGCAGAATCAGATCTATAAATACACACAACAAACTGATGGTTGCCAAAAGGAAGAGAGATGGAAAATAACCAAATGGGAGAAGAAGAGAGGGAGATACAGACTTCCAGTTATGGAATGAATGAATAAGCCAGGGGAATAAAAGGCACATCATACAGAATATAGTCAATGATACTTTAATAGCATTGTATTGTAACAGATGGTAGCTGCACTTGTTGTGAGCATAAAATAACTTATAGAGAAGTTAAGTCACTATGTTGTACACCTGAAACTAAAGTATCATTGTGTTTTTCCTATACTCAGATTAAAAAAAATAAATAAAAACAACTAAAAGTTAATATGGTATTTATATTGTCTTTTGATTTGAATCACTATGAATGACTAATAGTTCTAAATGAAAATATACAATCTAGACCATGTCCTTCTTTATTATTTTAAGGGCTTTTCATGTCTGAGTATTTCTTTGGTATTTAATCTCCTCATATGTATCATATTATGATAGATTTATCTCCAAAGGCCCACTTAGATCCTTAGAGAACATCTAAATTTATTTTAAGAAAGAAAGCATATTTAAACATATTGACAAAATATGTATTCAGTGTTCCGACTATTTTAAATCTGTGTGAATAAAATGTGCAGCATCACAAACCCTGCATCATCTCCAAACTTTTGTTAAAATGCTGTTCTAGTGGAACTGGTGTTTTCCACGTTGTGCAATTATCCAAAGCTTCTTGAACTCACTTTCTGGTAAAATTACATCTTGTCCTAGGAAGTAAAAAGACTGTTGTTCTTTGCCTCATGGCCTCATTCTTCTTTATAGAAGACTTAGGGATTCATCATCAGACCTTTGAAAAAATACAATGCTTATTAAACTTCTTGTCCATAGTCCAGGTCTGAGAATCATACATAAGAAGGCTTGGTTTATAAGGAAGGAAGCAATACTGATTCAAGCAAAGCTGAAGAGTAACTGACAAGTAACATTAAACCCATATAGACAAGGCCAACATGAGTGAATAATCCAAGAGAGAGAATTACAACTTGCTGGGCTGAATTGTGGATGTTTAGATGTTGGAAAGAAGACGGACACCGAGAAATTCATGTAAGTTAAAAAAAAAAATTACAGCTATGTAAAAATCTGGGCATACATATATACAATGGATTGGCACATCCAATCTGTGCCTCAGAGGGCTGGTTGTTCCTTTAATATTGCTCACTAAAATGACTATTGTTCCCATCCTTGGGCTGATGATATATAATAATGTTCTGCAGATTGTTTCTCTTGGTTGAAACATTACATTGGAAATGGGAGATTATATAAAGATTTTAAGGTTTAATATTATGCTATCTCTTTTTATTAATGTTTTCATTAGAAATATTCTCATTATGTGTTTATCATATTCCTAATGTTCTTCAGTGAATATGTATGACTTTTTTTTTTTAAGATTTTATTTATTTATTTATTTTGAGAGAGAGAGAATGAGAGAGAACACATGAGAGGGGATAGGGTCAGAGGGCAAAGCAGACTCCCTGCCGAGCAGGGAGCCCGATGCGGGACTCGATCCAGGGACTCCAGGATCATGACCTGAGCCGAAGGCAGTCGCTTAACCAACTGAGCCACCCAGGCGCCCCATATGACTTTTTTTAATCAGGAAAAATACATGCTACTAAAAATTAGTTAATATATACTTACATTTAAACCTGATAGATGAAGCAAATACTGAAAATGAAAGAATTATCCTTCTTTTTTTTCTTTTTTTTTTAAAGATTTTATTTATTTGACAGAGAGAGACACAGCGAGAGAGGGAACACAAGGAGGGGGAGCGGCAGGTAGAGGGAGAGGGAGAAGCAGGCTCCCCCCAGAGCAGGGAGCCTGATGTGGGGCTTGAAACCAGGACCCTGGGATCATGATCTGAGCCAAAGGCAGACGCCTAATGGCTTAAGGACTGAGCCATCCAAGCACCCCTAAAATAACCTTCTTATTTGGGTAATTTAAAAAAATGATGAGTGCAAAGTGAAGTTAACCTGGTGATTGTCCATATTTTATACCCCAAATAGTAATTTTTCTGTGTACCTACATATGAAGTCACAATAAATGTGGACTGTTACAATTGTTGAAGAGTTCTATATCTCTATTCAGTAAAATATTGTGGGATGGGTGAAAATTCTTAAGAAGATGTGGAAAAAAAAACCTGGCAAAATGAATAACTAAGTGACTGCACACATGAATGGATACTGTATTCTGGTTGTGAATATTTGACTTGAAAATAAATGATGTCATGTATGGGTAGCACAGAAAGAAATGTTCCAAATGATTGCATGAATTTAGGGTGTCCTTGTGACTGATCTCAATTATTCTGAAGTGAGAAATATCCCCCCCAACACCCACAGAAGGTAACTTGATAAAACCATTGTGCTTTACTTCTTAAAGTTTGGGAAAATCCTGTATCTTTTGGCATGCCGCACAGTTTTTAGTGTATTTTATGGCATATAGACAGAATTGGTAAAGTTATTAAATTAGACCCATAAATATACAATTTTGAGGCCATAAGTGTTTTTTAGAGATAATTTAACCAAATATTCTTCACCTACTGGATCAGAGAACAGAGGCTTAAATGCTATGAATAACTCCCCAGTTCACACAATGACTTCACATTGGAACTGTGCTTGGCATCCTGGATTATCCCTACTCAACTCTTGGCCCCTACACTATAGTAAGACTTTTTCTTAAGGACATACAGATACACATAACCAGGGTAAAAATGTATAAACTTTAGAAATTTTGATTATAAAAATGTGATTTAATAAACACAGTATTTAATCAAACAAACCAGAAAAATGTTACAAAAAATTAGTATCTAGTGTGAAATTACTAGCCTTTGTTGTGTGTGTATTAGCAAATATATTACCTTATGTTTAATCCACTACCACCTTCACTTTATGTCTTGTAGTTGTGACCCCCTAACTAAAATCAAGGTATATCAGTCAAATAAAATGTAATGAAAGGAAAAAAAAATCTAACAAATGTTAATATTGAAAACTGCAGAACTCTAAGGGAAAATGATTGTATTCTTTGCACTAAGAGACTCAACTAAGTCTAGCCTGGCTTCTAGTAGCCTAAGATGTAGCCTGACCCTAGGATGATCCCAGACCCTCTTAAAATGCCTGCCTGAGGGGTACCTAGGTGGCTCAGTTGGTTAGCATTTGCCTTTGGCTCAGGTCATGCTCTCAGGGTCCTGAGATGGAGTCCTGCATCGGACTCCCTGCTCAGCAGGGAATCTGCTTCTTCCTCTCCTTCTGACCCTCTCCACTGTTCCTGCTCTCTCTTGCTCTCTCTCTCTCTCAAATAAATAAAATCTTAAAAAAAAAAAAAAAAAAAAAAACTGCCTGAGGAAGTTCAGTGCTACCAGGAAAATTTGCTGTCTGTTCCAGCCTCTCTTAGACCAGTTACTTTAGAAATCCTGCTATTTTAAATTCTTCTCTGCCCATTGAAATGTAAATCTACCACCAAATACTGTTTCCTTTTGGACTTGAGAGCTAGTTCTTTGAAATGCAAATAGGCATGGAGCTAACTCAGCCTCTCTCCCCTAATCCCTGTGGGAGAATCAGGGCCTGACTTCAATAGGTGCCTAGCTTCGACTTACACCACTGCCTCTTGTCCTAAAGATAAAAATGTATTTCTTCTCTGGATAAGCGCCTGTCAACAAATACAGGTAGCTTAGTCCCATGGACTAACCCTTCTTAACATCCTTCAGTACCTTTGTTGGGTACATACCAGTCTTAAGAAGTCTCCTGTCTTTTATGAATTTGAGTTCGATTCATACCGGACCTTATTCCCTATTGCAATACCATTATTGAACAAAACCTACCCTTATCACTTTAACTGGTATCGATTTTTGTTTATCATCAACAGTATGTTGCTAAGGTGGCCAGAATCGGCAGATCAAGCTCAGACCATGAATGACTGAGTGAGGTCATAATCCATGGGTGGTATCAAGATCTACACCTCAATAGGATGCCATCCACATGAACTCCATTTCACACTATATTCTGAGATTAAATATTTTAAACATGGATATTAGATTGCTGGATAGCTGCAGTGTAGACACAGGACTCTATTGTTGATATGTGGAAGGACTGACTCCCCAACCCCGTCAAAACAGTTTTACTGAAAAAAAAAAAAAAAAAAAGAATTTTCCTTAACTTTAAGGTGCATGTTACATACTCTTAAATCTTCTAAATTCAGGTGGATTAAATGTGTGAAGACTTTGTTATAAATTATGGGAGTCCAGGAAAATATAGCTAGCCAGAGTATATAGGTATTTCAACAATATTTAAATTCAGAATAATTTAAAAAATCCTGATTAATGCATAAGTTAATTTTAGGTGTCCACTTTTGCAGCTCTGATTTAAAACAATTTTATTATATGCACGAAAAATATTAAGTATTAGGGTTACACGTACTTATAGGCCTATTGCACTCTATGTTTTTTGTATGTTTAGAAAGTGATTTCCCTCCTAATTAAGGATCAAATTGACTCGTTTAAAAGGCAACCTTTTTTTTTTTTTTTTGAATCTAGTATGCGTTAAAACTTAGCTTTTAATCTAGGATATATTTGAAGACATAATTTGTTACTTTATTTTAATTATATCTTAACATAATCAAATTGCAGTGTGTTTAAAATTATTTCACAGGGTTTTCAGAGGTCATCAAAGCTATGAACATATCAGGTGTGGAAAATGAGTGCCTGGTACAATATGAGAGTTTTGAATATGTCAAATACAAAATCAAGGAGAACAAAAATTTTTACTAAAAATCTCAGAAATTTAATTTATTTGCTTGCTATCAAAATTAAAACCTATTTCAAACATTGAGTCAGCTTTCAGTCTCTCCACTTTTGGTGTGAATTAGTTCATATAGATTTATTTTTCTAAGAGTTAAAAAGAAGGACTTGTGAGGTTTGTATGCATTTATTTTTATTTTTGTTTGAAAAGGACAACTGTTGAACTTGAAGTTTGTACTGGGAAATGCGATGTTAGGAGAAAGACTGTGCCAAGATTGAAGAGAGACTGTGTTAACCAAACACAGGAAGGAGCCAAAGACAATCTACTTGACAATTTCCCAATGAAAAGTGCTAGATATAAACTTGGCCTTGTTATCTATACTAAACAATATCAACCGAATGGCTAGGGAACCTGAAGCTCATGGTAATTTCACACCAGTTAATGTGAAGTATTTACTGAGTGTGCCTATTTATTCAAGATCTTGTACTTCGCACGAAGTCTGAAAGGTGCTATTAAAGAAGCTAAAACATTACACAAATAAGTAGGATGAAGGGCCATATGTGAATAATTAGTTTTGTTATGTTTATTTCTAAATCCATCCACTTTCTTTCTCCCATGTAGAGCATCCAAACATTGAAAAAAAAAAAAAATTAGAAAAGCATCAGAGCTTTGGTAAACAGGTTGCACAGTTGCTCATTTTTAGCAGGAGCTGTAGAAGTGGTATATCTGAAATAATTTTTAAAGGCAGCATTTAGATGTAAAGGTTCTTAAAACTTTGATAAAAATTTAAAAGAAAAAATGTAAAAGAAATATACAGCAAGCAGAGAGGTCCACAGAATTAACATTCTATTTGTGTCTTCGGACCTCAAATCTTACTGCTCTATCCTACTCTATCTTCTTTCTCCTGATAGACGATTTTGGCTACCATTTATGCATTACTTATTAATATGGAATATCTTAAAAACTATGTAATACACATGTGCTCTAAACCTTTCAGATGCTTAAAAAGAAAAAGCAAAAGTTAAAAAAAAAAAAGGACTTTATCTAAAATAATAACAGGCTGGTTCTCCTTGTGGCACATGCTTCTTCAGTCACGGTGAACCCATCCGTCTCTACCCCCATACCTCACAAAAGTAAACTCATCTTCCCTGGAAGCAGCGGCAGATAATGGAGAGTAGCTGTGAAATCATTATAGGAGGAAGGCATGAGGAAAATGCTGGAACCTGAGGGACATTTAGTTTCAAAGCAAGACTCATATTTAGATTACCCAGGAAAATATTGAAGTGATACAAAGCTTTAGTAAATAATGCTATCTAAACTGAAAAATCCAGTATACCTCTAAACAGATACCTATCTTCTAAAAAATGGAGTTTAAAGAGGGAGATAATTTTGTGACTTTAGGAAGAAAAGATTTAGACAATATTCAAATAATAGATATAGTGTTACGGAACCTGGACTGGATTGCCCGATGGAAGAACCAAGCGGCACTTGGAGATCTTGGAGGATACGAGGTTTATTTAACGCCGGCAGGCTCAGAGGAGAGTGGTCTCCAAAGGTCTGAGCCCCAGCACAAACAAAGGCAGCAATTTATACACTTCTACTTCTGCATACTTGGCACTTTTGGAGCATGCATGAAGCGGGGCAGGGAGAAGCACCTGGACTGGTGTGTGCAGGAAGCAGAGCAGAAAGGAGAACCCGGAAGGGACCCGGGGCAAGTACTAGGACTCTCTCGCTGGCTAGGTTGGCCATCTTAGGACACAGATTTTCCTTATCATTCCTCCCTTTGATGCCCCTTTAAACACCTAGTTTGGAGCGCATCATTCTGTTTGACTCTGAGGGTTGACTGCAAGGCTTGGGGCGAACACTGACTTAATCATAAACTTAATAGCACACCAGGTGGCAGAAGACCAGGACTGACTGGGGCCAGGAAAACCATGGTGAAATGTGCTCAGGAATAGATAGCAGAGGGCCAGTAAAAGTGGGATCTATGACCTTAGGTAGAAGCCTCTGGGGGAAAGGGGCAACAGTGTAGAGTCTGACTCCTAAGATGAGGGAAATCACGCCGATGAGAGCCAGGGACCACGGTGAGCAGGTGTCCATCAGTCGGTCAGGTCTCGTCAAAGGTGAAGTCGGAGTGGGTTGGTGAAGTCTGGCTGGACTATCCACTGGCACAGCTCCTCATCCAAATGATGAGCTTTCTTCTTTTTTCCAATCTTTAACCCAAACTGTGTCCCCTGTCTGGAAGGAGTGTACCTGAGACCTTAAGGAGATTGGGGCCCTCTCAATGGTGTACTTTTGTAATTTATTTAGAGTGGCCCCCAGGGCCTGAAGCTGCTCCTTTATCCCTTTATCTCCAACCTGATGCAAGTTTCCTGGAAGGCTTCCCAGGCACGGGGGAGGCCATCCATATATTAATTCGAATGGGGAGAAAACTGATGTCCCGGGAGTGCATTGAGCATGCCGGAGATCTAGGGGTAGCAGATCCGGCCATGGGAAGTTAGTCTCCTGACAAAACTTTGCTAAGGTTCCCTTGCGATTCATTCCCTGAACTTTGGGGCCAGTAAGCAGTGTGGAGTCTCCAGGTGATGTTGAGAGATTTGGTCAAGACCTGTACAATGTCTGGTACAAATGTGGGTCCATTGTCACTATGGATTGTTAATACCGGCCGAACCAGAGCACAATCTCCCACAAGAAGACTTTAGCTACTTCCCGGCTTTTCTCCATCCTGGTCTGGAAGGCTTCAATCCACACAGGGTATGTGCATACTATTACTAGGAGATATCTGAACACCCTGCTCGGCTGCACATCTGTGAAGTCTACCTCTAGATCTTTGAAGGGAGTTGCTCCCATTCTCTGAACACGTGGCGGGGGCCGTGGTGCAGACCAAGCATTATTTTTAGCACATGTTCACTTGTTGCTCGGCCAGTGCTGGTAGCTGACTGACGTAGTAGTGCTTCTTGAGAAGGGCCTTTAATGAAGTTTTTCCCAGTTGAGTGAGTTGGTGGTATTCCTTGACTAGATGCCCTCCAGTTGCTGTTGGAACAAAGATGTGCCCATCTGGCATCATCCACCATCCCTTTTCAGTCAGAGTGGCCCCCTCAGCCATGGCCCATTCCTTTTCTTTTTTAGTGTAACTGGGTGGAGGGACTTCTTCTGGAGGTGTTAGGGCCATGGTGAGGGAAGGGGCTCTGTCCATGTCCTCACTGGCTGAGGTCTTGACTCCCTCATCTGCCAGACAATTTCCCCACGCTATGGGATCGTCTCTTCTCATGTCCCTTACAGTGCAGGATCACACCCTGAGAACACAGGGATCCAGATGTGGCAGAATCCGGAAGCCCCCAGGAATTCTTATAGGCCCCTTTTCATCTGGAGCTGTGGCAGGGAGATGATGACCCTTTTCCTCTCCAGCCCTAGTTCTCTTTTCCCTTGGGTGAGGAGAAAACCAAGGTATTGGACCTGTTGTTGGCAGATTTATGCATTCTTCCATGAGGCTCAGTATCCTGAGTCTAACAGGATGCAACTCGGTTGCATCTGGTGCCCTGTATCATGTTCAGTCCATTCAAAGGCAAACAGTGGCTGGCTCTGGGGAGCTAAGCGGAGGCAGAAGAAGGCATCCTTCAAATCTAGGCAAGTGAACCATCTGGCCAACCCTGGGAATGGCTGAGGAGGTTGTATGGATTTGAGATCACTGGGTGCAGAGAGATGGTCGCCTTGTTGATGGCCCGCAGGTCTTGAACTGGTCGGTATCCCCCTCCTGGCTTCTTGACTGGCAGGAGTGGGGTATTCCAGGTCAACTGGCACTCGACTAGAATACTTGCTTCTTTGAGTTTGGTCAGATGTTCTTGGATTCTGATCTTAGCTTCTTGTGGAAGGGGGTATTGCCTTTGCCTCTGAGGTTGGGCTCCTGCAATCAGTTCAACAACGATAGGGGCCTGATTCTGGGCTAGTCCAGGTGGGTTGTTTTCAGCCCATACTGAAGGGAAGGCGAGTCTGAACTCCAGCGGGCTGCTCGGTTGTGCCTGGGCAGAGAATAGCCTCCATTCTTCTTCCCTTGGTGTGGTAATTGCTAGTATTAGAGACCCCGATCTCCTCTTGCCTTGGGTTCAGTTGGAGGCTAGTGTCTCCAGTGGGCTCAAAGGTTATCTGAGCCCCAAGCTTGAAGAGTCTTGTCCCAGAAGAGGGATAGGGCAATCAGGCAGATAAAGGAATTCATATCAGACCTTGTGGCCCCCGAGTTCACACTGGCGAGTCTGGCAAAAGGGCTGTTGCATCGCCCACATCCCAGTGGTCCCAAGGATGGTCGCAGTCCTTTGGCTGAAAGGTGCCACTGGGGAAGTGACAACAGAGTGCTCGGCCCCAGTATCAACCATAAAAGTCACTGGTTGTCCCCCCACCTTCATTCTGACCGTGAGCTCATGGGAGCCAAGGAAGAAAGAACCTGGTCCCCCTCATTCTGAGTCTATTCCCACAAGGCCTATGAAGTCCTCCTTTCAGGGTTCTTTCTTGTAGCAGCTGGGCTTTTGAGCCTTTCTCTGGTTGGGACATTTGTTTTTCCAATGCCCTTTCTCTTTACAGTAGACACATTGATCCCTTGCCAAGGGTGTTCTGGGCTTCCCCCCTTTCGGTGGTTGGGGTCTCCCCATCTTTGTGTTGTCCTTTTCTTTCAGGGCGGTGGTGAGGAGGCTGACTTTCTTTTTCAACTTTTGTCAGCTTCCCGTTCAGCTGTGACCTCCCTCTTCATGTAGACCTTATTGGCAATCTCTATTAGTTGGGTGATGATCATCCCAGCAAAACCCTCTAGTTTCTGAAGTTTTTTTCCTGATGTCTGTGGCAGCCTGAGTCATGAAGGAGGTGTTTACCATCTGTTGGCTTTCCTGTGCCTCGGGGTCAAATGGAGTGTATATCCTCTAGGCTTCACATAGTCTTTCGTAGTAGTCCCTGGGGGACTCCCCTGGTTGTTGAGTGACCGAGGATGCCTTGGTCATGTTCATGGGTTTCTTAGCTCCTACCCAGATTCCCCAGAGGAGGGCCTCCTAGTACCAGAGGACTTGGGCCTGTGCGTTAGTTTTGGTGAAGTCGCATGCTGGGTACTCTTCAGGTTCGGCTGTATTAGCCCAGGCAGCGGGGTCAATGACTCCCTCTGGTGCATGATTTTCCAGGTACTGCCACACACCTTTCATTATTCTCCTCCTTTCCTGTGTGTTAAACAGGGTGCAGAGTAACTGTTGGCAGTCTTCATAGGTTGGCTGATGAGTTTGGAAGAGGGATTCCATGAGGTCTACCACAGTCTGTGATTTCTTAGAATAGGATGGAGTGTTATGTTTCCAGTTGAGGATGGCGGTGGTAGAGAAGGGCTGATAATACATCATGGAATGGCTGGGTTGGACCATCCCATCATCATCGTGCCTCTTGGGTTCCCATATCTCTCATACCGGCATTTGGAAGGCACTTGCACCCGGCCTGGGGCAAAGCTTGGCTGCTGGTCCTGGAGAAAGTGGATCCTTTGGTCCTGGGAGCACCGGTAGATCTTCTGTGCCTGTGGGCACCAGTGAAACTGATGGCGGCCGGTGTCTGGAGCTGAAGGGCCAGGTGTAGACAGTCTTGGGGATATGTATGGTGGGGGTAGGATTGGTTCATCCTTGGGATCTCCGGCTAGGATTTGTGGAGACTGGGGCTTTTGCTGATTTTCCTTAGGTCACTTGGATGAGGCAGTTAAGACCCTGGCCTGTCCCTGCCCATTGCAAGTGAATCTCACCCGGGGGGAAGGATCTGAGCAATTCCTATCCAGAAGTCAATGTACGGAAACTGGTCAGGGTGTCCTTGTTCTCTTGTTATGACTCGCCATACTCAACGAATCATTGGGATATCCAATGTCCCTTCTGAAGGCCACCTAACATCAAAGGTGAGCCATTCCAATTCACATAGGTTTCTCAACTTACCGGGGTTCATCCTGACTCCATAGTCTCCCGAAAAACCCTTCTTGAAATTTTTGATCATGGTCTCTAGAACCATAGGTTTACTCTGCCCTGACCCCATGGTGATGTCCCCGTGTGCAGTGGCACAGAGACAGACAAAGGGGGGGGGTGTGCCTCCTGAGGTGAGGAGACCAATCAGATGCCTGTCTGGCCATATCCCAAAGGAGCTTAGGTGAGGCTTAGCCATAGCCGTCTCAGCATTGTGACTTACGATCAGAAACTATTCCAATGCCGCCATAGACTGTATGCTGTTCACCACAGAATCACAGAAGGGCCCACTCAGACTCAGTAGGCTTCTGGGGACCTTAAGAGTGCCCACCCATGGAGTCATAGAATCAGTCCACTTAGGCAAACCAGGTCAGATTGCACATTCACTCACACATTCACTCCAGAAGTTATTATATTCCCTCCGTGGGAATCCCTACCTGGGAGACCTTTAAGAGGTCTCTGTGAGGTGATCAGGTTCCCCTTCCACCCCAGTGGGGGTGGGCCTGTCTGGGTCCTGGGGCCCAGGCCTTACAAGAATCCGATGTTGGGACCAGGTCCTCACCTGCCAAGTCTCCTTGAGTCCAGCAGGAACAGCGGAGCGGGGCCGGCCCAAGGCGACTGGGTTGGGAGACTGCCGATAGGCAGGGCGCGCCTTCTCTGTTATGATCCCTTGTTCCATCACTGCCCGCCATTGCCCCAAACAGGTGGCAACAATGGGCCAGCGTGGTTGGGTTTCCCAGTCAGGGAACCAAGTTTTACGGAACGTGTACTGGATCCCCGGACAGAAGAACCAAGCGGCACTTGGAGATCTTGGAAGATAGGAGGTTTATTTAAGGCTGACAGACTCAGAGAAGAGTGGTCTTCAAAGTTTTGAGCCCCAGCACAAACAAAGGGGGCAATTTATACACTTCTACTTCTGCATACTTGACATTTTTGGCACGTGTACGAAGCGGGGCAGGGAGAAGAACCCAGAAGAGCCCCGGGACAAGGACTGGGTCTCTCTTGCTGGCTCGGTTGGCCATCTTAGGACACAGATTTCCCTTATCAATAGTAGTGAACTTTAGAGAGGGTTTTCATTAATTTGCCTGAAAAAAAAAATTTGAGACATCAGAAATAAGTATGTTGGAGCAATACAATTATCATACGGAATTTTAATAACATAATGTGATTGGACTGAAAGTGGCTTTCACCACTTAAATGATTCTCAGATTAACCATGGGGCAGAAATTTGCCATGAAATGGATGGATGTAGAGGGTATGATGCTAAGTGAAATTAGTCACACTGAGAAAGGCAAATACCATGATTTCACTCATACATGGAATCTAAAAAAAACAAACAAGTGAATAAATGAACAAACAAAAAGAATGAGATCTATAGTATAGAGAATAAACTGATGGTTGCCAGAGCGGAGGTGGTGGGGAGATGAGCAAAATGGGTGAAGGGGAGTGGGAGATACAAGCTTTATGGAATGAATGAGTCACAGGAATAAAAGACATAGCATAGTGAATATAGTCAATGACACTGTAATAGCATTGTGTGGTGAACTACACTTGTGGGAAGCATAGCATAACATATAAAGAAGCACTATGTTGTACACCTGAAACTAATGTAAAATTTTGTGCCAACTCTACTCAAATAAAAAATTAAAAAACAATACCAAAATATCTCCAAACTTAAAAGAACAAAGAACTATGATTAAATAATTTTGTTTAAAAAGAACCAACAACCACCCCTGCCCCCAAAACAAAACTCTGGAGCAAAGGCTGAGTGATGATTTATTCAATTCACAAACAAATTAAAATGTATAGAACCTATGTGCCCTAAAAATAATCACACCAAATTAAGATTTAATGATTTGAAATCAAGGGGTGGCTTTTAAACAGAAAAAATCTGCATTTGGTTACTAAAATGGAACACATCTAGGTGACTTAGTTATTTTCTACTGAATTATACTGTTTGCAGTATTTTCTATTTTCTATTGACTCACAGAATTAAGAAAGCCAATCCTGTGAATGAAAAGATGCAGAAAAACAAAGTCATCATTATTTCACCAATAGGAGTCCAAGATAATAGAGCAAATAAAATAGAGCTCTAGTAGGATGAACTATTGATATGATTAAGGTCTGTAAAAATGGATGCAATCAGGGTATGAATAAACCTATTCTCTTAATTCACCTGGGTGCCATTTGCACCATGGAATGTTCTTTCTTTCTTTCTTTCTTTCTTTTTCTTGGAAAAATAAAATGTTCCAATATTAGTTAAAAAATTATAAATAAAAAAAATAAAGCCTATGTGATGCCTCACTGCTATATTTTATTATATTTTATTTTATTAAATATGATATTTAGACCTGTGATGTCACTATTATAGCCAGTTATCACATGGCTGTTGAGCCCTCAAAATAGAGTTAACCCAAATTATATGTTAGAAGTGTATAATACATACAAAATATCAAAGATTAAAAAAAAGAATATAAACTATCACTGGTGATTTTCATATTGATTACATGTAGAAAGGATAATATTTTGGCTATATTGGGTTAAATATGTTATTAGATCAGAATTACTTATCTCTTTTCACATTTTTAAATGTGGCTATTAGAAAATTTTATTTTATTTTTTTCATAGTCTGCACAGCTTTTATTTCAGTCAGAAAGTATTCAAACCTAAAAATGTCTAGAACATTCTAAATTATATATGTGGCTCACATTCTATTTCTACTGGACATCACTGCTTTATAGTGCTGGGATGTTAGTTAAGATATGTTAGCAGAAATGAAAAAAGTTTTTTTTTTTTTTATTCTACAGTCCTTTTGATGTGATTCAGGACATAGATCTAATCTGATGTCTGGAAATCTTTAGTAATGTAGCAAAACATATGGACAATGGTTTGTGTAAGAATTTATTTTGAAGTTACATATAGGGAAACATGCTTGTAGCATTATATTTCACTAATACATATATTGTATGAGTAGTAGATACAACCAAAACTAGAAATGAAGGATTTTTTAGCATTTGCAGTTTAAGTGAAGTATAGAATTTTACAGAAATATCGATGATTTCAAAATCTGTGAAGCATTTCTTCCCAAACTTGGCTTCTTAGTTATTTTCTTCTTCAATGATCTTGTCCTCTATTCTCATGTCAACCACTCACCATCTTAGCCATAGCTCAGATTTTTTCCCTGAAATCATTTCATTACTCTCACCCCATAATTTCAGTTTCACACCTTCTGCTCTCTGACCACCTCCTTCGTCTGCTTCAGTTTCTTCCTCCAGTATCCCAATTCCTACAGCCATTAAACACACTAGAAACTAGAATCATGGATCTTTCCACCCTTTTATACATAGGCACTAGCTTTATTTCTTCCCACCTCATACAGATTAAAGTTCATGATAAATCATTAAAATCACTCTCTTGTTGTGACTTTTTTTTTTTTTCAATAACAGTGAGGAAAACAAAACCTCCACTACCATAATAATCCCTTATCTGGAAAGCAGCATTATCTAGAGCTTTCTATATTACTACTCACTTAAGGGCTTTAGTTATTGAAAGAAACATTTTACTTACACATCTTTGATTTTGTTTTTCTTCACTAAAATAGAACTTAAAAAAATCACATTTATTGACATACAATTTTCACATTACTTCCAGCACTAAGTGGTAAATATGATTTCCTTCTCGTCACATGGTTCATAATGAGCTTTATAAATTAAAAATCAAAGTCCTTTAATTACTCAATGTAAGAATTTGCAGAGAAATTAAAAATGATATTTTATACTTTCATTGAAATATTATGTAACAAGTTGCATTTATTGAAAGGTTGCCACTGATTATTTCAAAGGTGGTTTAAATGATTTTAGATAGGGAACATAGATTTAATGATTTTAGATAGGGGAATAGATAGAGGACATAGATAAAGACATACATAGGGCCCATAGACACAGATAAGGGACATATCTGATGATTTTAGGTAGGGGACATTCTAATGATTTTAGGTAGGGGACATAGCTTTAATATTATTTTGTGTGTCATTAACACATATGGAAACTGCTCCCAAGTGGGTCCAAAAGTTACTAGCACAAGTCATGCTGGGGGTTATATCCCATAAACTCAAACCAATGTTCTTTCACTGACAAACTGTTGTTACAGAGATCTTCATTAATCAAGAATTTTATTTAAATTCTTTAAATAGCATTCTTTTAGGGCACATATGCCTAACAACCAAAAGGTGTTAGCATATTCTTTAATTCAATATAATTAAACTGGTATTTAGAAAGGGATTCTATGTGAAAGTTGATAGGCTAAGTGCTGAAAACGAAGAAAATTACCCTGAACACCCTGGTTTCTCCTCTCAAGGAGTTTATAACCCAGTTTGGCCTGGAAGAAGGACACATTAACAATTAGCCCTTGACTTTAAAAATTAAAATACACTGGCTATGTTCAATGAAAAGGAAATGATTTGCCTTAAACTCCTTTATTTGGCAATGCTTTGAGACTATCTATGCATTCAGTTTTTAATAGTGACTCAAATTCAGTGTGGTGCAGAAGGAAGAAAAATAACTTTTGAATTTGGCAGATCTGAGTTTAAATTGGTTTCTGCAAATTGATGTCTGCCTCTAAACAAGATTTTAACTTTCAGTTTTTGTTTGTTAATTTTTAAAGTGTAAATAGATACCACTCTTTCAGGGTGGTTGTAAGTATGTATCATGCACAGTGCTTGGAAGACATTTGGCACTCCAAATTAGGCGAATGCTTTTCTGACATTATGTTTACGTAGTAACAGATGCCTATTGTTAAGATTCTTAGACACGTAGAACTTAATATAGAAAAAAGAAAGAAGGGGCGCCTGGGTGGCTCAGTCGTTAAGCGTCTGCCTTCGGCTCAGGTCATGATCCCAGGGTCCTGGGATGGATCCCTGCATCGGGCTCCCTGCTCGGCAGGAAGCCTGCTTTTCCCTCTCCCACTCCCTCTACTTGTGTTCCCTCTTTCACTGTGTCTCTCTCTGTCAAATAAAATCTTAAAGAAAAAAAAAGAAAAAAGAAGAGAAACAGATAATGCTTCTAAAATCTAATCAAACTGTACCAACGATTACTATTTGAGTGTCTAAGAATACTAGGGTAAAAACTACTCAAGTAGTTCCAAAAGAAGAGAGGGGAAAAAAAAAAAAGGCTTTCTCGAGGGATTCTCAATGACTTTCTTACTAACTAAAGAATGAAATATAAATCCATAGAAGTCATAGAATTATAAAGGTAGAAATGACTTCATAAATTATGTAATACAAATTCTTATTTTACAGCTGAGGAAACCAAGGTCAAGAACTGTTGGATTAATTGTTACAGTCAATATAGTGAGAAAACTGAAGACTTGCAGTTTTCCTGTTTGCCAAGACATCTTATGAGAAAACAAACCACTTCCTTAAAAAAGAAAACACATACTCAAACACAGATATATAACATAAATTGGAAAAGAAAGAGTAAGAATGCTATAAAAAGCTGAAATAAAGAAGCCTAAAGAGAACTTACAGGTAAAATACAAGTGATTATAAACTCCATATTGTTCTATTTATCTTTACTACTCTTTCCAAATGGAATTTACATAATATTCCTCTTAATTATTTGATTAAGATCATTCTATTTTTAAAAGTTATTTACTCTTTTATTAATGTGATATTTTTCAGGTCATTTATTTGGTAACTGCAATTATTTATGCTTAACATATAATCAAAGAACCATTATTCCCTACTGACAAAATCTCAGAATTGCTAGTGATAGCCAACTTCTCCTTAACAGTCTTAAAACAATGATTTGCCACACATGTATGCCATATTTGTAATTAAGCTATACACAGAAATCTGGGTCAACTTTGTTAATGATGTACTCTATTCAAAACTCTTAAACATGATACTGAGTATCTGTTATGTCTGAACTATGAAAGGAGTAAAGTTCATATTCATATTCAATTAAAAATAACATCTAAGCTAAACTTTAAAAAAACCTCCTTTTATCATATTTATTTATAACTAATAACAATGGGACATTCAATCATCAGTATAATTTTATTGGTTAGAAAATATTATTTAAAACATATGTGTATATTTGATATGAAATCCTTTATAAAATTTTACTAGATTTAATTTTTAATTTTAAATTTTAGCATAGTTTTAGTTTTACAGCAAAATTGAGCAAAAGGTACAGAGATTTCCCATATATATCCTTCCCCTAGATATACACAACCTCCCCCATTATCAACATTCCCCACCAGAGTGATACTTTTTTTTTTTTAAGATTTTATTTATTTATTTGAGAGAGAGACTGAGAGAGAGAGAGCATGAGAGGGGGGAGGGTCAGAGGGAGAAGCAGACTCCCTGCTGATCGATGTGGGACTCGATCCAGGACTCCAGGATCATGACCTGAGCCGAAGGCAGTCACTTAACCAACTGAGCCACCCAGGCACCCCAGAGTGATACATTTTTTATAGTTGATGAACCTTCATTGACTCATCATGATTACCCAAAGTCCATAGTTTACATCAGGGTGTTATCATTCTGTGATTTTGAACAAATGTATAATGACATGTATGTACCATTATAGGATCATGCGGAGTATGTTCAGTGTCCTAAAAATCCTCTGTATTCCACTTATTGATTCCTTTCTCCCTCCCAATTTCTGACAACAACTCTCTTCATTGTTTTGCCATTTTTAGGATGTCATATAGTTGGAATCGTGCAGTATATAGATTTTTTCAAATGGCTTCTTTCACTTAATAATATATGTTTGAGTTTCCTCTATGTCTTCGCATGACTTGATAGTTCATATCCTTTTAGCACTGAATAATATTCCATTATTTGGATGTATTACAGTTTACTAATTCATACACCTACTGAAGGACATCTTGGTTGTTTCCAAGTTTTGGCAATTATTAATAAAGCTGCTCTAAATATCTGTGTGCAGCTTTTTGTGTGAACATAAATTTTCAAGTCCTCTGGGTAAGTGCCAAGAAGTGTAATTGCTAAATTGTATGGTAAGAGTATGTTTAGTTTCATAATAATCTTTTAAGTGAAATAACTTGGGCTTTATCAATGGAATCAAAAATAGCATCTTTTAGAAGAGGAGAAATATTTTCTTTTCCTCTTTCCTTTATTCCATCTTATTAAAAAACAAAGACAACAGAAAATGAAGTATCTGCTTTCCAGAGATGATGAACTTTTATGGTTGACAAAAAACACTTGATCTCCTGTCAACCTTATGCTAACAACCAAATTGCTTGGCATTAAAATTGTATGCTATTCTTTTTCTTAGATATAAATCATTTGAATAGTCTCATGGATTAAATAATATTCAGAAGAAAATAGCCTAAAGATGATATATTTTCACCAGGTCCTACTGAAATGTATAAACCAACTATATATATTTTTAATCTAGCACATATTATACAACAATCTACTCTAATTGAATTTAATACACCTTAATTTTCAAGAGAATTTTAACTTACTTCAATTGAGCTTTGATATATGTGGATATTCTCCAAACTACTTACATTATGTGTATGCCTTACTGTAGGTTCTTTTAAGGGAAAATAACCTAGAACTATATGAATCATAATATAATTTCATGTATGATAAGTAACACTCATAAAAAAATTAACTGAGGAATATATAATGCATGTATTCCCGCAATTGTCTATTTTTATTGCATAACCTCACTGGACCAGAGAATTATATTATTGACTACGTTATTTTTTGCATCTTTCTCAGATCTGAATCATTTTAAATCCAGTTTTTAAAAAAATATTAGGCATCCTTTTTCAGATGCAGAGCCATTAAAATATCCATAAAACTAAAAACTACATCTGCCTTTAGTATTGTTATTCAAGATATCGCCCAATATAAGTATATTTTGGTTTGGAAGATTTATGGAGGGCATTTCTCTCAAAGGTCAGTAATAGAAAAAGTATTGTCTTCCCAAGAAACTTATGATTACTGGTTAGTATCATGTATTGTCAACATATAACATTTTACTCTCTAGATTTGTTCTGGAAATCAGTAAGCTCATATTCAGCTTATTTTTCAGCTCAAAAGATATATATTGTGTATCACCAGATATTTCGAACTGATTCATATAATTTACAAATTAATTAGTGATTTTTTTGTTCCCAAAATAATTGTATTTCAATACTGTGATTTTGTAAATCATCTTGATTTTTTTCTTTATTCAAGACAAGAAAAATATAATAAATATAATATCAAAATCAAATGGTTTGATCAAAATATGCTTACTCATTTAGTGTCCACAGTAAATATTTTAAGACTGAAAATATCATATATTTTATTTTATCCTTTCAGTATATATCCACTGATAATTTTGACAAATTTATTAAAAATGTTGGACTATTAATCAAATGCTCATTTTCAAGAAAATAGGACTGGTAGATTAGTCCTCAAATTCATCTCACGCCTGTGTGCTAGAGACTTACATTGACTTATTTAAAAAATCTTGGTCTTGCTGAAGCTATATATTCAGTAATGTTTTGCACAGATAAGTGTTTCAAATATTTACTGAATGCAAACTCAAAGTGACAAGATAAATTATCTATTTTTGGTTTATTTTAAGATGAGTTTTAGAGATAATAACCTGTGATATGTGAATACATTACAAATTTAGCACAAACACTTCACTGGCATATTTGCATATGTCATAAAATTTATATAACATATAAAATATGTTATAAAATTATTATTTACAATTTCACCTTACAAAGATTCAAGATGTGTTAAGTGCCTAGTTATATAGCATTTTCAACAATGAACTTACTTATTTCTTGATATATTGTAATATGGTAGCTTTTACTTGGTGGATATATTAATATATTTAATGTTTTATGATTATCTTAGCTTTCTTGGTTTTGTATCAAGATAATCGTAATAATCAAAATAAAAAAATATTATGGCAATTATGTATCTTTAAATGGTCAAACTGAAAAATGTTGTGAGAATTATGATGCCTTAAACAGTTTTATAAAACTGTATCAGCTTCTTTGAGCTTAGTCCTGGTGACTCTGACCACTAATCTGTATACTGTGAAAATTGCGCTTGAATGCAAAATTTTAAACCAAATAATGTATTAATAAACACACTACTAGTATCTAACCCTCCACTCAGCTAAATAGATGAAGTTTTAAACATTATGAAGCAATTATACAACTTTTTTTTTTAAAGATTTTATTTATTTATTTGAGAGAGAGAGAATGAGAGACAGAGAGCATGAGAGGGAGGAGGGTCAGAGGGAGAAGCAGACTCCCTGCCGAGCAGGGAGCCCGATGTGGGACTCGACCCCAGGACTCCAGGATCATGACCTGAGCCGAAGGCAGTTGCTTAACCAACTGAGCCACCCAGGTGCCCCAATTATACAACTTTTGAAAATATTAAATGACCTTACACAATTTTGTTGAAATAGCAATCATTCCAGCACATGAATCTGGTCAAAAAAACGTCAAAGGGCATGAGGATAATAATTTGTATGTAAAAAACAAAAAACAAAACAAAGCAAAACAAAACAAAACAAGACAAAAAAAAAAAATAAGGCATTTATAATAACCCCAAGTGAAATAATCAAGAAATTTCATCATACTATCCCTATTTCTTAAGGTAATAGATTTGTGAGGAAAATATATGTTCAAAAGCATTATTAATTGCTCAAGTCTCTCAGAATTTAGAAAACAACTTGGTTTTTACCCATGGTTTGCTCTGAAATTCAAGATTGTAAATTTTCAATAAACTTTCAAGAGACAAGAAACTTGGAGGGGTAAAACCTGAGAAAAAACAATATATTTAATTATCACTATTCTGGAAGAGCTAAAGTAAACAAAGATCAGAAACCTGGAAGACACTTCACAGAGGTCATTGAACAGATTAGGATGTAGCCTCTATAGTGAATGGAGTCATGGACCATGTTTTTCCTAGAGTGTAATATTCACTGAAATTACCATAGCTCAAAACATCTTAATTATAGATGTGGACTCAGTGATTATTTTTCATGATGTTTTTGCTGAATTTATGGCATATGATTATTTGTTTGTAAATATGCTATAAATCCTATAATTATTTAATGTAATTTCAGATATATGGAGGGATAGAGTGTATTGTACCGTGTAGAGAAGTATAGAGAGGGGATATGTCATAAAAGAGGTAGGATATTGCCTTTCTCTTAAAAGATGAAGAGAAGGTAAAAACAAACCATTAATGCAAAAGAAAACTCTTGGCAAATGTACAGAATTTTAAAAATAAAACCATATAAAATAAAATAAAATAAATGCATGGAGTTTAAATCTACTATTTGGAACTGGAGAATAAAAGTAAGTCCAGCATGAAGAAAGATTTAGATGCACTTCAAAATCAAACTATTTAAATCATGTTTGAAGAGATCATTTCAAAGGTTTTAGGAGATTGGTCTTTAACTAGTCCTTTAATCTAAGTCTCAAATTATTTTTGAAGTAGTTGAAGTGCTAATTATAAAGATATTATTTGGTTTGTGTAGAGTAGTGTTGAAAGGATACATATTAAAGCAAATTTGGACCAAATTATAAAAAACCTTAATGCCTGGGGAATCTTTCTTTTAAACTATGTTCAATGAGTTCCATTGAAGGAATTGACCATGTCTGTGGCATGATCAAAGTGAAATTTGAAATTTGGTTCAAAGAAGAATCTCTCAGAGGCAAATATGTTAAGTGACAATAGAAACTTAGAGAATTAAAAACAAAAACACTTTAATTAGAATCTGAAGGTCTGTGGTTAAAATCTGATCAATGTGATATCAGTCAAATTACTTATACTGCCTTTTATATGAGATTACCTTTTTAGCTATTTTATGTAAGCCTCAAATGGGACAATATATCAGAGTACACACTGTACTGTTCATGTTCTTATATAAATACAATATATAGTTTATGGATGCGGAGAATATATGGATGAGATTTAGAAGATTAGATTGTTAGAGGGCCCATACAATGAACTTAATAGCTGCCAAGATAAGGGGAAGGATAAAAGGAAGATGGATAGAATATTAGCAAATCTATCCCCAGATGTAAAATAAGATCTATAGTTAATACAGTTAGTTGCTCAGTCATCCCTGACTACTAAATATAATGTAATCTGAATTCAAAGTCATATGACAAAATGAATGAGATTGTCATTCCCATCAATATGGTGAGGACATTACTACGGTCTGGCCATAATCAGAGATTTTCAGAAAGTAGCTTCCTGGAAGGGAAAATAATAATTTATGCTGGCCCTTTAAGAATGCCGAGTGATTTGGGGGTCATACTGGATTCTGTAGTTCATTTGACTTGCTTACTCATTGTTTCAAGGTGACCTCTTCATGCAAATTTCCTTGATTCACTTTTATTTTTTGTCTGGTAATGTTGGTTTTGTTGAAAAAATAGTTGTTTTTTTTTTTTTTTTTAAAGAGAATTATGAAGAACTTATATTTTAAAAACAACTTTGAATTGTGAGGAAGGTACTTAAATTGGAAAAGTGGCAATGTACAACAAAAAGAAGATGAAATGCTACAAGAGTAATTAAAGGAAAAAGTCTCTTAAGTGTTGCTTGGGAGCTATGGGTACTTTGGTTCCAAAACTATGAAATTTCTTGACAGTGAAGAAGGAGGCTCTGGGAAGCGGGGCAGGTAGCAGATGGTGCTGGAGGCATGCTCAGAGAAGAAGTGCTTAAACTGAATGCCCTTTATGATTTGCTGCTACTTGTACAAAACTAGTTTAGTGGATCCACTAGGTAAGCAAAAAGAGAAACATCGAATTTTATAACAGATTAGTATAAAATTATAGAACTATGGCTATAAAAATAATGTAGAAATATATGAAGATAATTGTAAAGCTTGCACTTTGCTCTTAATTTCAACAAAGCATATAATTATCATAATCTGTGAATTTAGAATTTCTTATTTAATAAACCTATCATAAAATAAATATACATTGAAGGTTATACACACATACATGTATATACACAATGCACGTATACCAAATAGAGCATATTGTCGTCTTAAAGTGTTACAGTTTGCTCTGGTAAAATATTACTATCTACTTCACAGTCAACATTTATCTGGCTATAATATATAAGGATAGGAAAATATATTTTATTATATAAATAGTGATAGATATTAAAAATATAAAATTATTAAAGAGGTTAAAATATATATTTGTGGAAAACGTCAAAGCAGGAATTTTGGGACAAGTGTTGCCTCTCACAGACAAAAGCAATAATCTCGTTGGATAATCAAAACAATTTTGTTATGTAATTGAATATGCCCGATTTATTTTATAGAAATGATGTAGGTTTCTTTTCTGTTTTGAATGAATGATCAAATCAGATAACTGCTGGGTAGTTTGTTTCATTTTGCTGGTATAGGCAAAAGATATGCAAATATGAAGCCACTATGTAAAACGGCAAAGTAAATTATATCTCTGGTTAAATATTTCATATGTAGTTAGTAGCAGAATATTATCACAAGCATTAACTCAGGGACATAGTACATATTTTGCTACACAAGAAATAAAGGGGTAATCATGCTCAACACTGAGAATGTTCTAGTTTTGTCATTGTGGAGGATTCTCCGCTGGGGAATACATGTATTTGGCACAATCATGTAAATATATTAACCAGATGTCAAGTATGAATGACTATTTTCTCAATGACACTGACATTTAAGCAACTAATGTAAAGTATTTTGGAGGTGCTAGCAGTAATTACACCAGAAGTGACAGTTATTTTTTTGCTTTTGTGGAATCCTCCTTATGGCTGCAGCAACACATCATTTTAAGTTGCCTGTGAAATATTTGCACAATATCCCAGTTCTGGGCTTCATGAACCAAGAGGCAGGAAAGTTCTATAGTCTCTTCTACCTTCTCAAAATCATTTACTCAGGCCAGTGTTTTCCAACACGTTTTTTTTTTTTGAATAATACTCCATGAAAAGAAAAAATAAAACAATTCCTAAGAATTCGAGAGAGATTCATACTCCTTCATCCTTTTGGAATGGATGGAACACACACACACACCGAACTATAGGTATTTCTAGTTATTATAATTCTAGTTACATATAATTACATATCTGAAATTGTATATACTAAGTTACAGTTATGGTTACATACATGACTTGTAGCAAGCAAACCTTCTGTATTTTCTTTTGTCAAAAATTCTCAGACTTCCTTTAATGACACATTATCTTTCTGCTACCTCAGAAGGGACTGAGAACTTTGGTAAATGTTCAAGTAAACATTGATGACAGTGGTGAATCCTTCCATCCTGATGAAAACAGCAGTTTATGTTAGGCCAAAATTAACAAAAGCGGCCTGGCTTGTGGGGGGGGAAATCGTACCAAGAGACCGAGGTGGTGTCAGGGGCACATGAGGGAAAATCAGGACACTTTAGTGGTTCAGGAAGTCACATCCCGCTCCTTGAATCCTAGAACTCTGTGCATAGTGGTCGCTGAATTTAATGAATTCCATTAAAGTAATTTAAAGTAATAAATGTAGGGGCACCTGGGTGGCTCAGTTGTTAAGCATCCGCCTTCGGCTCAGGTCATGATCCCACGGTCCTGGGATCCAGCCCCACCTAGGGCTCCCTGCTCCATGGGGAGCCTGCTTCTCCCTCTGCCTGCCGCTCTCCCTGCTTGTGCTCCCTCTCTCTCTCTAATAAATAAATAAAATCTTGTTTTTTAAAAAAAAGTAATAAACGTAAATAGTCTCTTGAATTTAAGGGATTACTTGCACAACCCATATATTAAGGAATATATTTTTCACCAAAGATTTTATTAAGTATGAGCACCTGTCCTCAATAGATGAGTTTGATTAAGATCACAGACTACTAAAAAAAAATCCTAGTGGATGGATTTATTTCATTGTACCATAATACTAACAGCTAATATGTTACAATTCTAACTCTGCAAATTATAAAAAATATTTACATAATGAGTCCACTTTCTGGAATTATTTATAAACTCATTCTGTCATTCATGAAACAGAAGCTCTGTGGTTTACTGGTGTGAGGAGCTGCAGTGAGAGGGTACCCTCTGTTTTGGCCCCAAGCTAACTATTAAAATAGCATCCCTTGATAATATTATTCTACTTTGTCAACAGCTCTGTTGTTTCTTACATCATTTTGGAAAATAAACCTATGCTTTAGAGCTCCCCATGTGGGTAATTCCCTCAACAACCATAGAATCTCAAGATTTGACCATGTATCCCTAAATATAAGCCTGAATATTTGTCTGTGTATATATTTTAGGAGAAAATAATTCTTTTCCCTGGGTACAAATACCTTCCCTTCAAAAACAGAAGGTGCTTTAGATTTCAGCTTCCATTTCATAAAGATATGTTATATATGTCATTCTTATTTACAAGAAGTTTTCTTTACAGTTCAGTGTGTACCCTTCTCCTGACTACACAGAATAGATGTTGATGAATAAAGAATCCAAAGATGTTGGCTTCAGGGCAACTGAGATCAATCTCATTACACAATATTGTTAAGAAAGCTGTTAGTTTTATACAGGGCAACCATTTTATGTGGCATACAGTAGACAAAAGGTTAAATACATATTGTAATTTTTTTAAAAATAAAATTGTTTCAAATTAAAATAGATTCATGAGAGAATGCATGCTGTCATGCATTAAAAAAAGAAATAAAATTTACAAGCAATTTGTGCTTTAGTTTAATTCATTTCACCATATTGAACTTTCAAGATGGAATAAATGGTATTTTTAGCAAATTTAAAGTAAAACATTAACTCTATCACAGCATTCTTGCTGGAGATTAACTTTCATTGCTCCCATTCATATTCTGAAAGATATGAAATCATCATGGCTCTTATCACAACATGATTACAATAGAATATCATTTTGTAAAAAATCAGAAGCAATTTTCTTTTTCTTTCTTTCTCTTTCTTTCTCTCTTCCTTTCTTTTTCTCTTTCTTTTTCCCTTTCTTTCTTTCTTTCTTTCTTTCTTTCTTTCTTTCTTTCTTTCTTTCTTTCTTTCTTTCTTTCTTTTTCTTTCTTTCTCTTTCTTTCTTTCTTTCTTTCCAGTAATCTCTACACCCAATAGGGGGTTTGAACTCATAACCCAGAGAGCAAGAGTCACATGTTCTACAGACTGAGCCAGGCAGGCGCCCCTTAGAAGCAATTTTAAAGCAGTTTTTAAAATGTTGAGTTTTATAAGAATCTGTATCTTCACTAAGTTGTCAAATTGTGAAATGTGGAATTATATGGGTGAATTATTTCATGTAGTTTGTCTGTTTATATTGACCAGATTCATACTGATGAGAGTAAGCAGAAATCAGTTTGACTTTGATTTTATTGACAGTTTCAATACATAACTACATTTTTATAAAAATAGAAAATTATTCTGAGCTCAAAATATGATGTGTTACATATAGTATATTATGCTAAAATATATTAATATACATGGTGGATAACATATATGAAAATACAATAAATTATTATACATTGCAATTACTTTAGGAGCATATAACATTAAGGGTGCCTTAATTTTGGAATTGATGTTTTTAGATAAAACGAAGGCATTTACACTTAAAAAAAAAAAGTCTTGTCAAGGATGGGCATTTCACTTTTTTTTTTTTTTATCTCTTAGCTTGCATTTAAACACTGCATCGCACCTGTTTTTGGCACCTGGCATCAGTTTCTTTGTAAAATTAAACTACCTATCATTTTTAAACAAGCAAAAAGAAATGATTTATTAAGCACGATAGAATTCCGTATTCTGTATCTAGATCCATCATAAAATTATAGGTATGTCAATATAAATTTCATGTTGTGAGCTGAAAGGTTTAAATGCCATAAGCTATCTTCTTGATGTTGAGAAAGAATAACCATCCAGGTGTGGTGATATTTTCAGTTAATATTTCTGCAGAGGTAATTAAAGGCTTATCAAATTATTACAAAGATTTAATCATATGTTAGGTCACAAAGAACTAATCCAAATCTTGCTTCAAAGAAGTTTGTTAAGTCATTTTGAATGTGAACTAGTGTTTAAAACTGAGGGTTGCCGTCTGGGCCATGTCTATTACCATTTTTTCTTAAGTTCACCAAACTCTTCTCTATCTTTGCTGGCATTTAATAGATATGTGATAGATATGCTAATGCAATGTGCAAGTTAATTCATGGAAACCAACCAGTCACCTACTTCTTTCATATGACCGAAGTTTATTTTCAGTCTGAATATGTACCTTTTTGTTCTCATTGAATTGCAGAGTGAAAATGCAAAATTCTGCTTTGGCTTGATACTTTCAATGGAAGTTCTTATAGAAGGGAACAAATTACTGGAAGTTAAAAAGGATTAGAGATATTTGAGATATAATTTGATACTAATATAGTACTTTAAAGCACACTTTTATTTTTATTCTTTAAAAAAGATTTTACTTATTTATTTATTTGAGAGAGAGAGAGAGGGGGAGAATCTCACACAGCCTGCACTGAGCGAGACCCCCAAGGTGGGGTTTGATCTCAAAACTCTGAGATCAGGGCGCCTGGGTGGCTCAGTTGGTTAAGCGACTGCCTTCGGCTCAGGTCATGATCCTGGAGTCCCGGGATCGAGTCCCACATCGGGCTCCCTGCTCGGCAGGGGGTCTGCTTCTCCCTCTGACCCTCCCCCCTCTCATTCTCTCTCTCTCAAATAAATAAATAAAATCTTTAAAAAAAAAAAAAAAAAAAAAAAAAAAACTCTGAGATCAGGACCTGAGCTGAAATTAAGAGTCTGAGGCTTAACTGACTGAGCCACCCAGCCACCCCTAAAGCATACTTCTAAAATTTTGGTTTTATGTTAGACAGCTAGAAAATAGCAGACAGTGCAACTGGACTTGATCCTATGAAAGCTCCCTGTGGATAGGATTTGTCACGTATCAGATAGAGATATTTAAGTAATTTGTGTTAAATAGAGGAGTGAGGAAATTGACATCTAATATAGTTTTAAAGATGTCTATGTGATGACAAAGATCCTGATTATTCCAAGTAATACTGTAAGACTCAGTTAATTTATCAGAATTTTTCATTACTTGGTATAAAAATACATGTTTTGGGAAACAGCTATTCATTTTACTGTTTTTTTTTTTTCAGTCTGGATTTGAATGTTTACAATCATGTGACTGTACTCCTATAACAGCATAATTAAGCATTTATATAACACGAGGCTGTGGAATTAAAAAAAAGAAGGAGATAAAGTCAATGATAATTTCTGTTGGGGGATTTAGTAATGATTGGAAATTTTACTTATATATCTTCCACTCTAGAGAGCATTCTTGGGAGCTGCAATAATTCCCCAAAGGCAAAATATTATAAGAAGGATGCTCAACTTGGATCCTGTTTGAGTCAGAGTTCAATCAACAATATGTCAGAGAGGAGGTAAGTGAGTGGACTTTTCTTTGCCTCTCTTCATTTGTACTTGGAAGAAATTATGTTTTGTGAATTCTTAAATAATATAACAGAGATGAGTGTTTCCTAAAATTTTAGTGCATTAATGTAAGTCCTGAGAGATGCTTTATGAAATATATATAAAATGTGTATATATATACATATATATACTTGTCCTCAATGAGTTTAGGAGACACTATATGCTATCCTACTTGAAGATTTAAATACACATTAGCATATTAAGGGCTCACTGAAGTCCTTCAATAAATTGTTGAAATGCACTTGGGAAGTACTGATGAAGATAATTACACAATGCAGTTTTTTGGCCAATATTAACTTATGATATTTATTAAGAAATCATTAGTATTCTAATCTTTTTAAAGTAGATGTCCCGTAAACAGCTAGCAATTTATAATTATTCAGATAGCAAAGTACCACCTTGAGGCTATATCTTAAATAAAGCCTCCAATGGGGAGTAATACTTGATTTATCTGAATTACACCTGAACAGCTTGGAGACCTCCCATAGTTAAGCAACTGTAACAGCTTGCAGACCTCCTGCATAATATAAAATAAAATATCCAGAGTGCTGTAAAAAAGCGAAATGATGTAAGTCTGTGAACTTCTTCCTATTTGTGTTTTATTTATACTGTTTATAAAAGTAAATTACTTGTTTGAAGTACTACTATTGAAGCTGCCTGAATCTCTATGGGGAAGTACTCCTGTGAATCCTCTTTTATTAGTACTGGTTGATCTTTAGCTCTGGAGATGAGATCAGCAAGGTTAAAAAGCTTTGCTTTCTAAGGGGAGAGTCAATCTGATTTGAGAATAGAGGGAGACCTAGTAAGAGCCAAACCTGATGGAAATGATCTCTTTTAAAAATGACCCTGAATAGTGTACCCAGGGCAGCCGCATTTCTGTAAATAGCTGGATAATGCTATCCTTTACGCTTCGGCTCCAAAGAACCACCTGAAAGATAACATCTAACAGGAGTTTGGAATCATTTTGCCATCAGAGAGAAAGTTTACTTCTTTTCTTTTTTTTCTCCCACTTTCAGTTTTGGTTAAAGAAACACCGATGATGATTATTCTGATGAGTTATCTTAATTCACGAGAATAAATCATTTTACATTTATAAATAATTATCCTATTTCTCTTACGTGATGAGAAAACATACCTTATTTTCTAATCATCATTTTAATTGGGTCAGCAAACAGAATGGCATATCTTCTCCTAGCTAATATCACTGGTTTTTATGTCTTTAATAATACTGAAACAGTAATTTTTAGCCTTGTTGGAAAATCCTTACAAGAACTGGATGAAGGTTATGATTATTCGTTCCAAGGAAAAAAAAATAGATTGAAACCCAATTAATGAGTTACCAAGACCTCAGATTAGGAAACAGGAGGGGAAGAGGAGAGAGGGTGGCCTTAATCCTATTCACCTATTCTTTCTCTTTCTCTGATGAAAGAGGATAGATGATGATGATAGATGATAGATAGATAAGGATCAATGCACACATACATATGTGCTGTCCATACTCACAACTTTTCTAAATAATATTTATATTATAATGTTAATTATAAATACATAGCAGAATACTCAGGCCATTTTAGTGTCTAGGATTTAAATGACAGAATTCAACACCTTCAACCAATCATCAGTATGAGTGAGTTTTGTGAAATTGATCGTTTTAAGGGCAAAATTCTCTTCTATGTGACCAAATTGATTAGTGGGTTTATTTATTTCTTTATGTATGCCCTGTTTTTTCTTACCAAGATTTAATGCAGACTATACCAGATTGGAGAAAAAGCAGAATGATATCATAAAAGATTTAATTAAAATGCACAAATTCTCACTTTTCCTAGGACAAAAATGTTTACCAATTAATGCTTTGCACATTTACCTTGTTTGTAAAAGGAAATTACTTGTTGAAATACTAACTTTGAAGATGCCTGGGTCTCCATAGGATAGAGTCCTGTGAGTTCTCTTTTGCTAGAAGTAGATGATCTTTAGCTGGAAAGAGATCATGTAGACATGGCCTTAGAGATAGAGACAAGGACAGGTCTAGCCTTTTCAAATGAGAAGCATGAAGGATGGGGATAGTATTCTAGATTTTTATTAGTCAAATGCATCTTAGCATCACCCTCAAATGTCATATATGAGTAGTTAGTACATGTGCATATCCATGTGTTAGGTCTCCTTACATTCTCCTGATTCTCTGCTTATGTTCTCTCTCTCCCCTGTCTTTTTTCTAACTCCTAATTTCCACCACATCAAATCCCAGGCTTTATGGATCTCAGTTTAATTTGAGCCACTTTGTGAAGGGTTTCTCTGACAATCCAAAAACTCAGATCCTAATTTTCAACTTATTTTCTGTATTTCTACATAATAATCTTAAAATCTGATTCTTTACACCTATATACATATATTCACATATTTTTAAAATAATTTTCCTGAGTGCAAACCTTGTCTATTCAATGGTACTATAAGGTTTAGTAGAGATTTTGATAAAAATTTGCTTTCTAGCAATGACTTTGTCACTTTTTGTCATGTAAGAGGCTGATTCTAGAATGCAACTATTGCTATGAACTAAGCAAACCTATGAAATCAAAGTCCCTATTCCATTTTCTTACTGATGATCCAGTTGGAAAAAAGTTAATGTATCTATTTTTCTTTTATTTTTTATTATTTTTTAAAATATTTTATTTATTTATTTGACAGAGAGAGACACAGCGAGAGAGGGAACACAAGCAGGGGGAGAGGGAGAGGGAGAAACAGGCCTCCCTGCTGAGCAGGAAGCCCAATGTGGGGCTCCATCCCAGGACCCTGGGATCATGACCTGAGCTGAAGGCAGATGCTTAATGACTGAGCCACCCAGGCGCCCCTCTATTTTTCTTTTAAACATTACATTTCTATTCAAATTTTTATATTTAATATAAACTCAAGTACCAAGCAGAGCATTTCCCAGTATAAGTTGCTGATTGGAATTTGATCTATGCTATAGAGGTATCTTACATTCTTTAAGGACTGTTTTATTTCCTTCTCTTCAATATTGTTGAAGAGTATATCAAAATGTCTTAGTTTTTTTAAGGATATATAGATACCTCTGAAAAATGTGAAATGTGCATTCAACATACTATATAGCAAAAATGAAAGAAATGATGAGAAATTAGATGCAGGTATCTCTATAAAACTTACCATTTTTAAAGAAAATCTAAAACAAGAATTTATTTGAAGAGAAAGTAAAACATAATGAGGTATTATGAAGAAAGTATAGAATTCAACTTTTCAGAGATCTATTTAAAAACTCAATGAGACACTTATCCTTTTTTAATTTTTTTTTATGAGAGACATTTATCCTTAAATGATGATTTAGAGTAATCTTCTGTGATAAATGACTCATTTTGCCTCTTGTATATAGTTGATATAAAGGACCATATTGTTTACCGACTAAATGTCTCAGATACTTATAAAACATGTACAATTTATCACTCTCTCGAAAAACAAAAACATTTCTGGGGCACCTGGGTGGCTCAGTCGTTAAGCGTCTGCCTTCGGCTCAGGTCGTGATCCCAGCGTCCTGGGATCGAGCCCCACATCTGGCTCCCTGCTCCACGGGAAGCCTGCTTCTCCCTCTCCCACTCCCCCTGCTTGTGTTCCCTCTCTCGCTGTGTCTCTCTCTGTTAAATAAATAAACAAAATCTTAAAAAAAAAAAAAAAAGCAAAAACATTTCTTAGAATAAGTACAAACACATATTTTCTACTAAGGTGAGTAACAGTGAAAGAGATGTCAGCTCTGTCAGAGGTTTCAGAGATGATGTCTCCTAATAACCTTCTGCCAGATCTATCATCTTGCAAGAAATTATCCCCTTTCAGCTCACCTACACAGTGCCAAAGAGTTATGCTTGTTCAATTAAAGTTATTCCCTAAAACAAATCTGATTATCCTCATCTGCTTCTTTTAGCTTCCTGTTAATTATCCACATAGATGTTGAGAGTATTCTTTCTTTCTTTCTTTCTTTTTTTTTTTTTTTAAGGATTTTATTTATTCATTTGTCAGAGGGAGCGAGAGCACAAGCAGGGGGAGAAGCGGGCTCCCCCCTGAGCAAGGAGCCCAATGCAGAACTTGATCCCAGGACCCTGGGATCATGACCTGAGCCAAAGGCATAGATGCTTAACCAACTGAGCCACCCAGGTGCCCCATGTGTTGAGAGTATTCTTATCACAATTGTCACTTTTTGTCCCAGGCATCGAGTTTTCTTCCTGCATCTGTGTGCTTGATACCATTCCGTCTTACCTTCTTCAGTGCCTCCTCTAATCCAGCATGTCCTTTCTCTCATCTTCCTCAGAGCCTACCCACTCCCTAGTCCTTGATTAACTCCTTTCCTTTTTTTTTTTTTTTTAAGATTTTATTTATTTGACAGAGAGAGACACAGCGAAAGAGGGAACACAAGCAGGGGGAGAGGGAGAGGGAGAAGCAGGCTTCCCGCCGAGCAGGGAGCCCGATGCGGGGCTCGATCCCAGGACTCTGGGATCATGACCTGAGCTGAAGGCAGACGCTTAACGACTGAGCCACCCAGGCGCCCTTAACTCCTTTCCTTTTAAAAATGCACTCATTGTCTACTTGGGTAAAAAATAGCTACTCTACGTTTTTTCTTTCTCTTCAATACTAGACTCCTTAAAACAGCAGTATCTAGAACTTCTTTTTTTTTTTAAACCTCCCATTTATTCATTATCCCTCTGAATATGTTTTCCTCTCATCATTAGAGTTCGCTTTAAAATATTGTCAATCACATCTTAATTTAAGTCAAATTGAATGTATTCTATATATGTGACATGACCTCTGTCAAACATTTGACCAATTTAGGCCAGACTCTAAATCTTAAAGTTCTTTTGACCTCAGCATCACTGGTGTTCCAGTTCTTCAATTTGTCTGCTCCTTTGCAGTCTCTATTTAATATTAATGTTCCCAAATATTCTTATTTTAATTCTAACTGTTGTCTTATCTCTGGGTGACTTTTTACTCTTATAGCCGTTTGTATTAGATCAAACATGGAATTTATCTCTCTAGTTTATTATTTCCACAGCCTTGTCCTTTTTACATTATGGGTTCTTTTTCCTAAAATGCATTTACTTACTTCAATCACCTATAAAAACCTCTGTTTATAACTCAACAGGGATTATTTTAAGAATTGACTAGAGTGACGGATATGTTATTAGATTGGTGTTATATTTTTCCTTTACTATTCTTTCTCCCAGAGACTATAACAAATATTCTTCTTCAAAAGTTCATTGAAAATATAATCTCTTCATGGATATTTTCTTTATTTTAATAGGGCTAAAGAATCACACTTTTTTTTTATTTCACCCTTTAAATGATTTGTTACTGTTTTGTAATTGTAAGCTTCAAGTGATGAGCCAACACAATAAGTGTGTATTTTGTGCATTGTATCTGGTTAAATTGTGAGACAGTATTTGGTGCTGAGGATTGACGAGAAGTTGATGATAATCATAGTAAGTCATTGACTAACTCACTTTCTTATTTCTCTGAACAAGCCCCAGTTATCTGTTCCAGATTAATAAATTTAAAATGAAGTAAAATTTAAAACATAGAATTTAATAAGTCACCTTTTATAATATTCACATATTCTTAATTATTTTTCAAGAATTTTATAATTGTGATGATATATATGAAATAACTATATCAAATTAAAATTCTCAATTAAATTAAGTGAAAACTTTAAGTAACTTTCCTCAGTGGTGGCAAGACTCTCTTTAGAGGGCAACTTCATTGGCTTTCCCTGAATCTATGCCTGCGCATGCCCCTTATTACAGATCTTCATTTTATTCCTTAAAATGTATAATGAGAAGGTAATTCACCTTTAATGAAATGCCAGAAAATGTATCCAGAAAGTATTACAAAGGAGAAAGTGTCATTTCAAATAGGTACACCTGCTTTCTAAATGACTAACAGTAGGGAGCTTCTAACTCTCAGGTAAATCAGAAAATATGCGAATTGCTTTTTTAAATTCTTTTCTTGTAAAAGGGATAGTAAATGTCAGGATAACCTTGTACTTGGAAAAAAAAAAGATACAGGGATAAAGTGTTAACTTCCAGAGCAACTTGTTTCTAAACATTTCACAGGACATCAGCATTTGTTGGTTTAAAATATACCAACTGATATTTAGTTCTTAATGATACCTAGAGTACACTAATAGCAAAGGAACAAAATAATGTATAGAATTAAATGTGATTACAAGGTTCTTTTTTTTTTTTTCTTTTTGTAAATAAGAGTTAAAATGCCTAGGATTGGAAATGACCTTTAGAGCCAGATAAATAATATGGATTGCAACCCTGTTTCTACCATTTATTAGCCATGTCATCATGGGTTAATATTTCAACTCTTGGAGACTCAGTTTCCTTATTAGCAAATATGCATAATACTTACCTGTCAGAATCGTGTGAAAATTAGATATTATATATGCAAAATGTGTGCATGTAGGTCCTCAGAAACTTTCAGTTATTATTATTATTTAGTTAATAGCAATTTCAAGACTAAGTATTTGTCTTGAAGTGCAAATACTTTTTTAAAGAATAATGTGAGCATACCATAAAATTGACAGATGCAAAGATCACTGTTTGAATGCACATAGGTATACGTATGGCGAGCAATGTGTGGTTAAAATAACATTCTTGCCTTAAGGTTTTAGGAAAAACTACAACTAATAGTGTCAATGTTTATCTTTGAAAGGCATTACAGATTTCAAGGTAAATCATTACGAGTTCTTTAGATCAAGGAAAAATGAAATGCCTGTTCAATCTACCCATAGATACTTGGACTGAAATAGGTTTTTAACAGGAAAAGGGTACTTAATAAATGAAATTCACATTGTTTACAATATTCTTACAAAAATGGATTAAACTATAAATACAGACCTTGTTGCATGTTTAGGGAAATATATGTTATTTCATGTACTGGCATATGGGGAATCTAATAATTATAAACTCAAGCTAGCAAAGTATTCTTGTCAGATGCTGGTGGGGCTTTTCTGTATCTCTACCACCCCCAACCCCAGTATAAATTACAAATATAGGAATCGAAGGAATGCCAGTAACCAGTAAAATCTAATGACTACACCCTTACTGCATATGTTCATCCATGTTCTTCTACATTATGGTCAGGCAGGAACAAAATATAACACACACGATTCACATACTCTGGTCAAGAGGTCAAAATCTGCATACTTGAAAATGCTGATTTTGAGTGCTAGGGGTCAATGCAAGCCTGTTTTGCATGTATGTGGGTGCAGATGGTATGAAATGAATAATGTGAGCATACCATAGAATTGACAGAATTTAGATACTGTACATGTGTAAAAAAAAAAAAAAAAAAAAAGCAGTAGAAGCACTTTTTAGACTCTTCCTCAAGTTATAATGTGCCTTGGAAAGTGGGATCCAGTACCTAGGATACTTGATGTTACTGAAAGATCAGAAGATAAAAGTTGAGGTTTAGATAGTATTGGTTAAACTTCCTCGTTGGTGGATGATTAAGGAGGTGGAATACTGACTTCAGAGAGGGATAAGTCTACCTAAAAACAAATATATAATTGAAGAATTCAAGTATAGGAAGAGAATGGAATATATGGGATGATGGGGGAATGATTTCTTACATAAAATTTCTGGGGGAAAAAAACATCTGCTAAATCATCTACCCATCAAAATACATATCCAAAAGAGCATTTTTCTGTGCTTATAGCAATGTAAAGGATAACTTAATGCTACTTGTTTAGGTAAACAGAAATATGCATCTTACAAATAAGGCATAACTTAATTATTGGTATGTGAATTTAAATTCAAAAGTACTGAAGAACTAACTTGAAGAGGGGAAAAAAAAGCGCATCTGTTTGTAAGCTTCTCTTGTACCAATACAGTGCTTCCAAATTAATTTTGTACTTCTGAGTGATCCAATAAATTGTGAAATTGTGACTCAAAAGGAAATTGCTAGAGATAGACAAATTGTGGCTTAAAAGGAAAAAAGAAGGAAGAAAGAAAAGAAATGCTGTTCATAACATTGGCAAGTTAGGACAGTTTACTACTTCAGTGCAACTTACAGTAAATTAACCAAAATGGTGGAAGACATCGAATATGTAAATTCAAACAATTTTGAAAAAATTTTTTGCCTTTACCATTATTTATTATGTAAGGATCAATAAATTTGTCATGGTTTATTGGATTATTATGAACTGCCACAGATGAAGAATAATACAACTACTTAAAGGGGTTACATTTTAATTGCTAGAGCTTTTTCTATGATGACTTGGAGTGCAGTCACCATGGAATGAAAATTGGGAAAAGTAGATAAAAAATATATCATGGGAAAGAAATTTGGATTTTTACACTCAAAATCAATTGATCTGTACAATTTTGCTTTGGGGTTTAGATATGAAAAATTATATAACTAATTGGTTTTTATCCCATTGGACAATATTATGACCACATGAGTTGTGATATTAATATGAAGATGGCATAGATAAACCATGATTGAATAAATGTTCTAGAGCTGGAATTTCTAAAGCTGTGGATCATCATACTTTTATTCTTTTAATTTTTTTAAGATTTTATTTATTTATTTGACAGAGAAAGACACAGCGAAAGAGGGAACACAAGCAGAGGGAGTGGGAGAGGGAAAAGCAGGCTTCTGGTGGAGCAGGGAGCCCAATGTGGGGCTCGATCCCAGGACCCTGGGATCATGACCTGAGCCGAAGGCAGATGCTTAATGACTGAACCACTCAGGCACCCCTGGATCATCATACTTTCAGACAAATGGAACATATACTTTTGATATATTCCATATGAAAGTTGTCCATTGGGACACAGAGTTGTACTCTTTTAAATTTTCAGCTATAAAGTAGACACTATGGTCACATTAAAAAACATTTGGATATAATTGTATCTTGGATTGATTTTTAGATGTATTATAGTTAATTAGAACAGTACTTTTATGATTGTTAAAGATAATGAATATTTTTATTGTTATTGAACAACATAATGGTAACTGTATGTTGTATGTGATATTATGTGGTATGTCATATGAAAGAGAAGTGAGGCTGGAAGCTAAGAAGACAAAGGAAAAGTAAAGAGAGATCTTCAAAGAAATAGATAATAAAAGATATATAAAGCAGGTAGAAAGACAATCAGACTTAAGAAAATTGATGGCATTTGGAGAAAACTGGAAACTCCATAATGGAATATTAAATATGTGTAGGTAAATGGTAGCAAATATGGTCAAAATTGCATAATGCCTCAAATACTGTGTCACTCTGTTCTAAACAGATCATTTTTGTTGGCAATTGGTTCTCCTTTATGTGCTGATGCAAGAACAACAGATTCTTTCATCTCAAGTGGCTATTATTCCTTTTGGGGTTTTTTTTTTAGGATTTATTTATTTATTTGAGAGAGAGAGAGTGAATGAGCAGGGGGAAGGGCAGAAGGAGAGGGAGAGAGAGAATCCTCAAGCGGATTCCCCACTGAGCACAGAGCCCAACACAGGGCTTCATCCCAGGACACTGAGATCGTGATCTGAGCCAAAATCAAAAGTTGGACGCTCAACCAACTGAGTCACCCAGGTGCGCCTTGAGTGGCTATTATTCTTTACAGCTTTGTTATTATCTGTGTCTAGCCCATGGAAGGGGAAAGAATGTGTGAAGGAGCCACACCTATTTCTTAAAGCTTTGGCCAGAAAAAGCACATCACTCTCTTTGTATTCCTTTGGCAGAATCCAATATATGATAACACCTAATTGCAAGAGAGGCTGGAAAATTCAGTCTAAAGTTCAAGAAGACAACTGGATTGTTGGTGAAAATCTAGCAGTCAGAACCATAGTGACATAAAAAGGGCACTTGCCCTGAGATATTACAAGGGTAAAACTACATCAGTGAAGACCACGTGTACCTCTATAAATAAAAAGGGGGAGTATCTTTCTGATATGAACTGGACAATTTAAAAAATAACACAGGTAGAAACAGGAGTAGATTTAGAGTCTGATGATCTGAGTTCAAACTGTTAAAATTGTTATTTGCTTTTCTGGGTCTTAGTATCTATATGTAACAAAAAAGTTTTTCTATACTTCAGAAGTGTTATCCAAATTAAAACATTCATAAATTCAAGTGTGTTTTTCTCTAAGTTAAGCAAAAAAGTGATATATAAAGAGAAAATCTTTTTTTTTTCTAAAGATTTTATTTATTTATTTGAGAGAGAGAGAATGAGAGAGAGCAAGCACATGAGAGGGGGGAGGGTCAGAGGGAGAAGCAGACTCCCTGCCGAGCAGGGAGCCCGATGCGGGACTCAATCCAGGGACTCCAGGATCATGACCTGAGCCGAAGGCAGTCGCTTAACCAACTGAGCCACCCAGGCGCCCCTAAAGAGAAAATCTTTAATGAAAGTAAGGTTTGTGGAAAAATTAATCATCAACAATGTAAGAGCTTGAAGAATACTCCCTGTCCTGCAACACCAATATTTCCTAACTAATGGCCTTGAAATAGTCCTGCTTGATATGGATAAATCAGAATGAGAGTAAATTTTGCCTTGTGGGTAATATGTACTCTCAGTCAGGGGTTTAACCAGTAACATGATATAAACTTAAGACATTCTATTTGCTTGGTTTCCCCTGTGCCTATAATTCAGGTCTTTATACTATTCCTCACCAAAGAAGCCAAGGGCTTCCTGGGGAGTAGCAAGTCCTGGATTTGGGGCAGGGAAGAGGATGTGACTGGGACATCCTATTTACAGAAGGCAATGTTGCTCTAAACAAATATTTAAAAAAAAAAAAAATGGAATGAGGAAGATACTGTCTAGAAAAGAGATCTGAAATGTGATGGAATAGGCCAGGTCTAAAGTGAAAAATGAGGTTCAATGATATGTGCTTGAAATATAAGACAGATTCAGATCAAACTGAGATCCACAAAAATTAGAATCCATGCTAATATTTTATGTAAAACATGATGTATCAAAATACAGAAGTTGAATGAATGTGTCTGTAGGTGTGTCTGTGTGTTTAGCAATAAGTAAAGGTTGTTAAAATAAAGCTACTCTTTGTCAAAAATAGGCTCTAAAGTGTGTGTTTTCTTAGGAGATGAAGTTAGTGGAACAGGGCCCTTTACTCCATACAGCCAACTCAGGACCTAGGCTGATGGGCCATCTTCAATACATGGCTTTCAAAATTTCCCTAGAGTTCATCTCCATCTCAGTTGGTGATAAGGGTAAACAAAAAATGGAAGAGCACATATGGGAAGCTTATAGGACCCCTTCCAATCAGTGGTAGACATGATTTCTACTCCCATCCCATTGACTAAAACACTGCAAGGAAGCTGGGAAACAGACTTACTCTGTGCCAGGGAAGAGAAAGACATCATAAACAGCTAACAATCTCTACCATATAATGACTTATAAATTGTAATAATCATAATACATATGTGGTTGGTGCTAGATAGCCAATTAAATATGTCATTGCTAATTATTGGTATTATAAAGAAGTGTTGAATAATATTTCTGGACTTGGGGTTATCAGGGCATAATGCTTATAGTTGTAACTTGACAGAGTTAATGTGCCCTATCTATAGGAGCATGAGATGTGAGACAGGGTTTTTCAGAAACAAATGACAAAGCCTTTAAATAAATTAAACTGTACCTTTCAGAATATAAACACCCAAGATGAAGCAATTTCTGAAAGCAAGCTATGTATTTTTCATCCAATAGAAACAGGTTAATTGTAATTAGGGAATTTCAGATTGCTCATTTTTGGAAAGCAGATAATGTCTTGATATGAAGATCGGGGTGTGGGTGGTGGGTGTTTGCCAGATGGATATGGATAGCTCTTTAAAATGTAAAGTCATAAACTTGCAAGATTCATTTTTGTAAAAATCCTGAAAACTTTAATATGCTTTCATCCTTATGTTTTTATTTTAATAAAACTAAAGTTTAAGAAGAAGATATACTTTGAATAAATACCTGCAGTATCAACATCTGAACCATGTCTATCATCATTTCTGCTTTTACAGAATTTTTGCATACACAGAATGCCTATAAATGACACTTAAACATACACATCTGATCAACTATGAAAATATATTCCACAGTATTCTATTCATTCTTTTTGACATTTTCTGTTCCTTCCTCAGACTGACAGCATAATCCCTAAATCCCCTTCAACTAACCCTTGTTATAACTTGTTTTTACCTGCACACATTTGTGTTGATCACTGAGCTCTCTTGTATTCCTAATTACACCGTAATCTCCTTTAGGCAAAGAAACGCATTTCCATATTAATGGATGGTCCAACTATCCAGTAAAATGCTATGAATCCACAATGATTCCTCTTTATTCTAACTCATTTTTTATAGTTTCCACTATCATATTATTGACTCAGATTTTTCTGCCGTATTTCTAAAGCCAGTTCATTTTATTTTATCTGAAGAGAGGGAAAAATATGAAGCCCTTGTCCTAATGGTAATTATGTCTATCCCTAATAAAGCAAAAAAGAAAAGGCTTATAAAATTAAGAAGTATTCAAATGACCCCCAATGAAAATCATAAGTAAAAGTACTTTGTCCTGCATACTGTCAAGAGAAAGTCATATCGCTCCTTGGTCTTATTACTATGTCATCTCTGACAAACTTTTATCATTTTACATCTTTTGATCATTATATTTGACATAGTTTGATTGACATTGAACACAGCATCCACATTTTAGCCAAAGAATACTTGGAATTATTTGAAATCCAAAAACAAAACAAAACAAAGCAAAGGAAGAGTAATTGAATACAAAAAAGCATTTTGTAATTTCTAGTACATAGGTTTATTTGAAAAGTGCTTTTTGACTTCCCCAAATTCTCAGATTTTGTTAGGGAATAACAGAATAATAAGGATTTGTAATTTATATATGTGTGATAATTCTATGCCTTCTTTGGTATGTAAGTTTCCATATTTAATTGATATATTATTAGAATTGATTATCAAATTTTTTGATTATCAAAAATTAAATTATTAACTATTATTGAAACAAGTCTTAGTCTTGATTAGATAATTTTAAACAATTATCCTTGCAAAAATTCATCTATAATATCTTACCAAAATTTTTCTTTTTTAACAAATCCAGATGTATGTCAGTCAGTGTCCAACAAGGAGACAAAGCTATGTTAGTAATTTAAACATGTAAAATTTAATATAAAGAAGCTTAACAATAAAAGGCGGCAAACCATTAAAGGGACAAAAGAGGACTCCCGGGAATAGCAGCTACTGCCTCAAGAGCTAAGGACAAGTATGGAAGGACCTGAAAACTGAGATTCAGATCTCATTTTAGAGGGCTTGGCTGACCCAGGAACATGCCTCCTACCAGTAACAACAAACACAAAGAGGGTGTGGTCAAAGGGTCCATAGTTCCTGTTTCACTGGAGGCAGAGAAATTAATTGGAGGTGGCTAGCAGGGCGTAGTCTTTTCCCTGTGCGGTTGCTAGGTAAGTACCCATTGCTATATGAAGTACCACTCAACCTCCTACCCTACACCCTTCGTTTGCAAACTGCACCGCAGGAGAAAGGTCATACAGCCCACGATTTTGCTCTGGCCTTGGAGTGTCCTTCTAGCGCCCTCTATTGACAAAGGCTAACATTTCACAAGTAGGGCAGAGAGAAGTGTGGACGTGAAACTATGAGGAAATAAGTGGAAAATTGGCACAGATCATTCCTTTGGCTGCTAAATTACTGCACACAGTCCTGCATACCCATTTAAGTTGCACGAAATGCTGTCCTTCATACAAATGAAGAAGCTCTCACACGTCATTGCCCAAGATGTGAAGACACAGTCCCAGCAGTGACTGAATCTGTCTGTGGCTATGTTAATTACTCTTAAAATCCAGAGTTTCATTGATTTAAAGCTAAACTCCAATAACTTCGTTTATAAAGTAGTAAGGAGAAGAAAGAAAAATAAAATAAAATATTTAATTTGTAAATATGTTCACATAACAAGAAAGAGAAAATGAACAAAACTATTAGTCTTTGTTTCTGAGTTTTTCTACTCTCCGTTCCGTTTCCCTTGCCCAATTAAGACTTCATCTGGGTTGAACCCAAACTTTCATTCCCAAAGATTTTGAGACATTTATAATCCTGAATTTGAGATTCTGTAGTTTTTCATTAATTGATAATTGGACATGGAAGCACTGAGAGGACGTCCATAGAGTTACTTGGGTTCCAGACATTATCCTCCTTTACTTGGGTTCCAGACATTATCCTCCTTTTCTTTGTTTTATAACAAACAACTCAATTTCCTTTGGTAATTGTGGTCAATCCAGTCAGTTGAGTGGTCTCTATTTTGCCAGTTGTTTCAGTAACAAAGATTTGTAAAAAGCCTGATGGCAGTCTCATTTTAAAATTCAATGGAATTGTTCTGAAAACTGTATTGGAAAAATCTCCCCATCACCACCACCATCATTGGGAACTAAGTTGTCCGAACAAATGGAATGAAAATTTACCAGGACAGGGATTTTTAAAAAAGGTGTGTGAAGGAGTTATTATATTTAGTAGCTAGCGACACCACTTCCACTTTTATTTCTTGATTTCCAGACTTCTTTATTTGGCTGTAGATGGGACAACCCAATGTTTCTGATTCAAAGTAGGTGATGCATTCATAGAATGATATTTTTTCAAGGTCTTATCCCCCAACTGTTTTCACAACTGAGTTTTAATAAACCAATAAAACTTTGTGTTAATACAGCAGATTCTGGATTATGGGATTCAAAGAAGAATTTGTTAATCCCATGGACATGATCCCATCATTGTACTTTGTTGTTGTTGTTGAGTAATAAATTATTGCTCAAAAGCAATGCTGTGCAGATGCCATAATGGTAGAAAAAGCAGTCCATGAGCCCATGGAGGGAGCTTCAGGAAGAAGTATGTATTAGCTGTCTATTACTGCTATTGAAAATTACCATAAACTTAGTGGTTTAAAACCATGAGATTTACCTTACAGTCTGTAGGTCAGAAGACTGATATGAATTTCACTGGGCATAAAATCAAGATGTTAGCAGGTTGTGTTTCTTTCTGGAGGTTCTAGAGGAACCTCTGGTTGTTGTCAGAATTTGGTTCCTTGTAGTTCTTGGACTAAGATTCCTTTGAAATATTAAGAAATACTCATATTTCTCAGTAGGAACATTCTCTGTTCTAATGAGGCAAGACTAGGTGGGTTCCTGGATGGCTCCTGGATGGTCGTTGGTCACCAGAAAAATCAAGCCATAATTAGAAGCTTGAAATTTTCAGCTCTCCACTCCCAACCTCTTCAGAGAAGGGTAAGTAAATGAAATGTAGTTAATAATCAATCGTGCCTATGTGGAAGCCTCCATAAAATTCCAATAGTATGGAGTTTGGAGAGCCTCCAGATTGGCAATACATCCATACCAGGAAAGTGACACACCCCCAACTCCACGGGGATAGAAACTGCCATGCTTAAGATGCTTCTAGACCTCACCCTATATAACTCTTCATCTAACTGTTCATCTGTATCCTCTATCACATTAATAAATTGGTAAATATTAAAGAAGTATTTCTCTGAGTTCTGTGAGCTGCTTTAGCAAATTAATCAAACTGAGGATAGCATTGTTATGGGAACCTTCAATTTGTAGCCAAGTTGTCCAAAAGTTGTAGGTAACTTGGGAACCTACTATTAGCTCTTGGCATCTGAAGTAGCTTGGGGTGATCTTGTGGAACTGAACCTTTAACCTCTGGGATCTGACACTATCTCCAAGTAGACAGCATTAGAATTGAGTTAAACTGTAGGACACCCAGCTGGTGTCACAGAGAATTGCTTGGTGTGGGGGACAAACTTCCACGCATTTGGTGACCAGAAATGAAGTGTTTTGTGTGAGTACTAAATGAGACACTAGGAGAGTAGTAAACGAGACACACAGGAGAAGGACTCACAGGAGGGAGAGACTGAGTTTTTCCCTTAAGAATCCCATTTTCTGGGGCACCTGGGTGGTTCAGTTGGTTGAGCAGTTGCCTTCAGCTCAGGTCATAATCCCAGAGTCCTGGGATCAAGCCCCACATCAAGCTCCCTACTCAGCGGAGAGCCGGCTTCTCCCTCTCCCTCTGCCTGCCACTCTGCCTGCTGTGCTCTCTCTCTATCTCTCTGTCAAATAAATAAATAAAATCTTAAAAAAAAAAAAAAAAGAATCCCATTTTCTTTCTAGCTATAAATTGAGGGTTATTTCATGTTCTAGAGGTTGCCTCATCCCATGACTCATGGCCTTGTTCTTCCATTTTAATGCCAGAAATGGTCCAATCCTTCTCCTATCACATCTTTTTTACTCTTCTGTGGTCTCAGACCTCTCTCTAACCACAGCTGAGAAGGTTCTGTTTTTAAGGACTTATGTGATTAGATTGATTCCATCAAGATACTCTCCATCCAAAGGCCTATAACTCTAATCACATTTGGGCATTCATTTATGACTGAGAATCCTACCATGATCTAGTAGTAGGTTGACTTTTGTCCAGTTCCTGAAGTAAACTTGTATGTTTTCTTCTTTTTCTTTGAAAGTAATATTTTTTTCTTTCACTCTACTTACAATCTGGGACCTTTTTTATATCACTGAGAAAATAGAAGCCATCAAATACGATTTTTTTTTCATTTATTCACTCACAATTCTACAAAGCCAGCAACTTTCAAAGACACTATTTTGTACTTTTTTTTTTCCCTCAGGTATGATGGACAACATATTCTTCATCCTAGCAAGATATGACCTCTACTTGTACATTATATTCAGAGACCCAGTGTAGACTTTAGATGGTTCAAATGATAAGAATCTATTGATCTACTTTGAGGATCATATTTAAAAAATTGTTAGTGTTCCACTGTTTTGTAACCAAGTGTTCTAAATCATGTCTCGATCTCTATATCTGTCTTTAGTTTCAGTTTTCTGCATCCAGTTTGTTGTATATATTTTCCTGTTTGTACCCAGCTTGTCCCCAAAACACAGTTTCCAACTTCCTATGAGGTATGCTGGTCTTCCTGATTTTCCTTTGCTGGGGAATAATATAGTTACATGAGAAACTCAGAAACTTAGTGTCATTCTAGATACTTTCCTTTCACCTATTACATTCAATCACTCTCCCTCTTGTCCTCCTACATCCAATATTAATTCTTGTTCCAAAATATTTCTTTAATTTATCCCTTTCCAGCCATCAATATTAAAATTGGCCTACATTTTGTCTCTGAAATCTCTGGATTGTTGCTATTACCTTTACCTTTTTTCCAATACTGATATCCTCAACTCTATCCTTTCCACTTTGTCAGACTGATCTGCTTCATACTTCACAGTAATGAGGCTTATTGCATATTTGTCATGGAATTCTATTGTGCCATTATTTATTTGGAGTCCTTGCTCCAAGAAAACCCTGCTTCATCTATTGACTTAACCTACATTCTTCAAGATTCAGTTCTGGTATCATCTTACTGGTGAGTTTCCCACACAGCTCTCAGATTGGGTAATGTTCCACTAGTGTGAAAAAGTAAAACATTCCTCTCCTTATATTTTACTGAAATTTAATGTTTAGCTAGCAGGCTCAATACTCTCCACTAGATTATAAACAATTTTTGATTAAGGAACATGTCTTTTTATATTAATAGCCAGCACTTACTTCCCGAAAGTGTAGAGAAATATTTGCTTTGTTAGCTTTTACATATGAAGTTAAAACAAATTGTTGATAAGCTAAACCAAGCAATGGTTTTCATGATTTGAAGAAACTTAAAACCTGAGACTTTCCAGGAAGATCCATAGATTATATAAGACTTGTTTTTCTAGCTCCACATCCGGATTGCACATTTTACAAAAAAAATAAAATGTTTCTTTATCAATTTAGTGCCTTGTAAATATGTAAAAAAAATTATTGTTAATGTAAAATAGATACTAAAATGCACATTACAAAATAAAAGTGTTGAATCTATTTAGGAATACTTGATTATAAAAATTAAACATCTTATGAAAGATAATGCTTACATTTTATATCTCATAAATTATTTTTTTTAATATTGGAAACTGTGATATGATGTTGCTTGACTAATTGCTGATGACAGAAATAGCCTTGTTAACATAGGTTTTGAAATTTTGAAGGCTTTTATTAATATAAGAATCTACCTATGTGTGTAAAGACATATGGAAGACAGAGAAATTACTTGTGATTATTCATTTTTAAGAAAAATCCCCTACAAGATTATTTCAGCCAACACAGAGTAAAAATAAAAGTGCTAATGTGATTATAATGTGGGTAGAAGATTTACTATACTTTATAGAATTATTTCCTAACATTTTCTCTGGAAAGATGATGTGCAAGTAGTATACAATTTCCTGCTTTTTAGGCATATATTTAAGTATTTATCATTTTCCTCCATCTAAATATACATTTAAGTGCTTTAAGCAGAACAAAAATATGCAAATCCAGGTCTCCTCAGAAAAGATAAACCAAGACTGTATTTTTTAAATAATTCCTAATCTTATAAAATATTAGAAAAAGGATTGCTTCAGAATTCACTTTAATATAATTTGATTGGCATAATTTAAATATCAAAATTTTGTTTAAATATTGCAATTCTTTTGTTAAAACTAACCATTGTGATAGATAATGAGTTGATTCTCTCTCACCTTTTTATTTTTATTTTTTAATGTGTGGCTCACCCAGTGATTATCTCGAGTCAAAATCAAGCCTTTGCACAGAGGACTTTTAGGGTAGTGAAAATACTCTGTATGATATTATAATGTCAACAAACGTTTGTCTAAACTCATAGAATAACAACAGCAAGAGTGAACCCTAATGTAAACTATGGACTTTGGGTGTTTGTGATGTGTTTATGTAGGTTCATCAGCTGTAACAAATGTACCACTCTGGTGGGGAATGTTGATAATGCAGGATGCTATGCATGTTTGTGGGTAAGGAGTATAGAGAAATTTCTGTATCTTCCTCTCAATTTTGCTATGAACCTAAAACTGCTTTAAAGGAAGGGGGGAATTCTTTTTTTTTAAGATTTTATTTATTTATTTTAGAGAGAGGGAGAGAGCACAAGCAGGGGGAGTGGCAGAGGTAGAGGGAGAAGCAGGCTCCTCACTAAACAGGCAACCTGAGAGAGAGCTTGATCCCAGGACCCTGGGATCATGACCTGAGCCAAAGGCAGACACTTAACCGACTGAGCCATCCAGGTGCCCCAAGGGGGAATTCTTTTTAAAAAAATGGAGAGAATGCACTAATATGTAAAGAATGAATATATGCCTAGACGAACATTTCTCTAAAGAAAATATAATAAATACATGAAAAGATACTCGACATCATTAGTCATGAGGGAAATGCAAATTAAAACAATAATGAGATACTACTTTAAACCCACTAGTATAGTGATAATCATAAAGACAAATAATAAATGTCTGGGAGGTAGAGAAACTGAAACACCCATAGATTGCTTTTGAAAATATAAAATGGTGGAAAACAGTTTGGTAGTTCTTTAAATGGTTAAACACAGATTACTATATTGTTACCTCCTAGAACAATGCAGCCTAGGTCATTGGTCTTCTCCAGGGAAAGAATTCACACAAGAGACCAGAAAACAGGAGCAAGCAGAGCTTATTAAGTACACTCACAAGAGGGGTAAGTGGGCAGATTGAGAGAGACTCGGGTGCCCTGAACAGAATTGGTCCTAGGGTTTTTAGTTGTTACATAGGGGGTGGAATATTCATTACTTGGGGCAGGAAGCAGGGTTTCTGTCTTTTCCTTCTAATTTATTCAGGTGTTTCCAGTCATGGCATGCGCCATCTTGTGTCTGTCTGGTCTGATCTGACTTCTTGCAGAGCACTGCCTGGACAGGCTTCTGAACTTCCCAGTAACTAGCTAGTGAAGGAAGACTCCTTCCTTGTTGAGGTGTCCCTGAGCAAAGTTCTTTTGTCTTGTTGATTACCTAGCAACCCCTAAGAAAGCCAAAGGTTAAGGGCAGGCCAAACCACAATGCTAATTGCATTTTTTTTCTTTCTGTGCATGTGTGTCCTATGGCTTCTGTATTGGAATTCCCCTTGGCCTACTGGCAGGATATGCCTAATTTCAGATCTCTGATGTCTCCCGTCCAATATTCGACCCCCTATCCCCTTTCCTGTGGCACCCAGGTCTCACAAAACTATCTAACTGCCTACGACAATAGGACGCAGCAATTCCACTTGTAGATATAAACCCAAGAGAAATAAAATGTATGCCCACATGAAAATTTATACATGAACGCTCTTAGCAGCATTTTTCATCATTGCCCAAAGGTAGAAACAACCCAAATGTCCATCAACGGATGAATAAATAAAATGTAGTGTGTCTATCCAATAGAATATTATTCAGCAATAATAACAAATGAAGTACTTGACACAAACTACAATATAAATGATTTTGACAACATTATGGTAAATGAAAGGAATCTGATACAAATGGCCACATATTGTATGATTCTATTTATATGAAATGTTCAGAGCAGGCAAATCTGTAGATACAGAAAGTAGATCAGTGGTTGCCTAGGACTGGGGAAGTTTGGGGAGAAATGAGGAAATGACGGCAAATGGTGAATATACACAACTCAGTTAATGTACTAAACACCACTGGATTGTTAAATGGGTGAATTGTGTGACAAGTGAATTGGATCTCTTTGAAAAAAAAAAAAAAAGGGTATCTCATGGTCCCATGTCTTTCATTGCTCTCATTTTAGCGTTTCAAGCCATGGGATATGATAAATTCACATTTATTTTCATATTAATTCAGGCCTGAAAACTGTGTATATTCACAGGAAGTTGAATTTTTGCCTTCATTTTGACTGACCCATACTTGTCATCTACATTTGTATCTGTCTCTGAGTTCCCTTCTATATCATATTTCAAATGTTCTTTGAATATAAGTTTCAGAACTCTGCACATTTGACAATGTTCAGATCTCCTACTTGGCAGGTGTTCTCAGTATAGCCAACACTTCAAAAACTAGCAAACTCTTATCACATACAGGAAGGATTTCCCCAGATGTCAGCCTCTTACAAAAACTTAAACTCTTATATCATCTCAGTTGGTCTTACTTAACTGACTTACCTTTTCGATTAAAACTTTATTTTAAATAGTGATATAATCTTCCCTTTAGCCCCTGATTGTATAAATGTATATGCCACTGGATACACTGTAACCACTTCTGAGCTTTAAAAATAGAAACAATTTGCATAAAATTATCACCAGATTTTTTCTCACAAGAATTTGACATAGGCTATCATAATAAACACAGCATGAGAACAAAGAAAAAGGTTTGTATAGGTCGGAAAACAAAACAGAAGAAAATCTCACTGGAGACTGACATCCAGCTAACAAGTCCCTTCAAGTCTGTAAATACCTCAGTCTTTTGGCTTGCCGATTAAGAGTCAGTAAAACTGTTCAGTCACTGTGCCTTCTAACAAAATTATTTCAAGCAAAGTACCCAAAGGAGCCAGAGAAACAATAAGGTTATTCTCATAACAAGATTGACTATCAAACCCGAAAGAGAAGGTAAAACTCTAAGTTCATACTGCAAGGACTCTTTCCACAAGCATGTGTACTCCTGGTTGTCCCCTAAATGTCCTCACTATGCAGCTTTTTTTTTTTTTTTTTTTTAATAGCAGGATTGTTGCCATTATCCTGTCAGCCCCTGAAGACCCTAACTTTGCTTTTCTGTTTACCCTCTGAGTTTTTATCAAGGCAAATTAGAGCAATATATGTGTTTGAATTTAACCAATTCTTTTCTATTTACATTGCTTTAAATGTCACTCAGGTGAATTTCTCCTTTTTGTGACTATGAAAGTCTGCTTTCTGGGAAGATTTGCAACATCCACTCCCTTTCTTTCATTCCCTACTATAGAGATGTACATGTACACAAGCACACACACAGACTTACATTTGGAAATTAAAATGAAATGTGTTGAAAGTAGGGCCTCTCCTATTTATAGTATTAATTTTCCAGCCACTAATATAAAGCTATGCCAACAAGAACGGAAGAAGGTGAAGGAATACATCTTCAGGTAATTTGTTTGAAATATATATATTCAGGTAATTGTTTGAAAATAATATTTGTTTATACACACACACACACACACACACACACACACATATATATATATGATTTTTTTTGCATGGCAGAAGATTGTTATGAACAACAGATGAGTCAACATCTTCACTTAGCTAAAAAACACATAAACTTTATTTTTTTTTTAGTTTTTTTTTTTATTTATTCATTTGACACACAGAGATACAGAGAGAGAGAGCATGAGCAGGGGGAGAAGCAGAGGGAGGGGGAGAAGCAGACTCCCCACTGAGCAGGGAGCCCGATGAGGGGCTCAATCCCAGGACCCCGGGACCATGTCCTGAGCCAAAGGGAGATGCCCAACCATCTGAGCCACCCAGGCACCCCATAAAACACATACACTTTAAAATATATTAATCTGCTCGGTTAGTCTCCACAAATACCATAGACTAGGTAACTTAAACCACAGAAATTTATTTCCCACAGTTCTAAAGATGGAAAGTCCCAGATCAAGGTGGAACAGAGTTTGTTTCTGGTGAGGCATTTCTTCCTGGTTTTCAGATGTAAGCCTCCTCTCTGTGTCCTTACATGGCCTCTCCTTGGTGTATGAGCATGGAGCGAGATCTTTCTCTTGCTTTATCTTCTTCTTCTTCTTTTTTTTTTTTTTTTTTTTGAGATTTTATTTATTTATTTGACAGAGAGAGACACAGAGAGAGAGGGAACACAAGCAGGGGCAGTGGGAGAGGGAGAAGCAGGCTTACCGCTAAGCAGGGAGCCCGATGTGGGGCTCGATCTCAGGATCCTGAGATCATGACCTGAGCTGAAGGCAGATGCTTAATGGCTGAGCCACCCAAGCACCCTCTTGCTTTATCTTCTTATAAATTAGGACCCCGCCTTTATGACCTCATTTGAACTTAATTATCTCTATCCCATAATCTCTATCCCCAAATACTGTCACCTTGGGGGTTAGGGTTTCAACATATGAATTTTGAGGGGACCCAATTCAGTACACAGCAATGTCCAAAAATGAACTTCTGGTCTTCCCACAAAAACCTAGGTGCTCACTATCTTCCACGTATCAATTAATGGCAGATTTAGACTTCCAGTATTCTAAAGCTGAAAACTTTGATCCGCTATGATTCTCGCGGTCTCTCACACCTTGCATGCCCTCCGTGCAACTCTTCTACAACCTTCCCTCAACTCATTCTGTTCCAACTGTATTGGCTGTCTTGCCATTCCTTGGATATGTAGACAGACTGTTTCCTTTAGTCATTGCACTAAACTATTGCTTTTTCTGGAAGACATTCTCCAATATTCTTAAAATACATGCTCAAAGGAAGTTATCCTAGACATAATACTTAACAGGGCAGCTTGTATCCTCCCATGTTTGTGATTTTTTCTTCCTACTTACATTTCCTTGGGATGATGGTACTTACTGTCTTCCAGTATACTATATAAATTACTAATTATTGTCTTGTGTTTCTCATCTTTATTATCTAATTATAATCTTTATGAAGATGTCTACCCATCCAAGATATAAGTTCCATATTACTGATATATTCCAAGTACCTAGAACAGTGCTCAGTACATTAGAGTATGTTCCTAAAATATTTGTTAAATGAATGAAAGGTATCTGAGCTCTGGATCAAGATGTTCTGCTAACAAAACCCAAACAATTCACTTCTAATTGAAAAGCTATATTCGTTTTCTATGCTGTGTATAACAAATAACCTCAACTATTGTGCCTTAAGACAGTATACATGTTAGGATTGCCATTGGTGAGGAGTTTGAGCACAGTTCAGTTCCATCCTCTGCTCAGGGACTCAAGGTTGGACTGAGTTCTCATTTGGAGGCTTGACTGGGGAAGGATCTGCTTCTAAGGTCATGCAGAATGGGGGTAAATTTCATTTCCTTGCAGTAGTATGACTGAGTATTCCCATGTATTGCTTGTTTGGTTGAAATCTGCTCTCCTGTCCTAGAGGCTGCTCACAGTCATCCACCAGATGGCCTTTTCCATAGGCAGTTCCAAATTTGGAAGTGTTCCTCTTCAAGGGCAGGAAAGATAATGTCTCTCACCTCAGAAAGCCCTAGTCCCTTTTTAACGAGCTTCCACCTTATGTTGTGAGGTCCACCCCAAATAACATCCCTTTTGATTAATTCAAAATCAACTGATTGGGGACTTTAATTACATATGCACTATCCTTTTGTTTTGTCACAAAGGTAAGTTAATCAAGGGAGTGACATCCCATTACCTTTGCCATTTAACATACTTTAATCACAGGAATGACATCCCATCATAGTTGCCATATTCTCTCAGCTAGAAGCCAGTCACAGGTACTTTTACCACTCAAGGGGGAGGAGGTTAATCAAAGGTGTGGACATCAGGAGGCAGGAAATCACTGCGGGTCCACATAGAGTCTGTCTACATGCAAATGAATTGGTTTTTATAAACCAGCTACAAATTAAGCCATTTGTTCTATGTTAAAAAATCTTAAAAAAAAAAAATATTTATTTTAAAGAGTGGGGAGAGAGAGAATCTCTAGCAGATTCCCTACTGAGTGCAGAGCCTAACACAGGACTCTATCCCAGGACCTCGGGATCATGACCTGAGCCAAAATCAAGAGTTGGACGCTTAACTGACTGAGCCACCCAGGCATCCCTCTTGTTAAAAATCTTAAATGTTGGGGCACCTGGGTGGCTCAGTCGTTAAGCGTCTGCCTTCAGCTCAGGTCGTGATCCCAGGGTCCTGGGATCGAGCCCCACATCGGGCTCCCTGCTCTGCGGGAGGCCTGCTTCTCCCTCTCCCACTCACCCTGCTTGTGTTCCCTCTCTTGCTGTGTCTGTCAAATAAATAAATAAAATCTTAAAAAAAAAAAAATCTTAAATGTTTTTAGACACAATACTATAATTTGGGTTATGTACTTGGAAATTTTAGTTTTTCCCTCTCACACACCCACAGATGCACACAACTAAGTAAAACAAAATAAAATTCAACAGTGTATACATTAAATATTAAAAAAAAAAAAAGTTGTGTTCTTTAATTCAATTTCTCTGCTTACAAATATTCTTAGGCATCTCTACATATACTTATGAGTGTTAATTGTTTCTTATTTTTTACTCCTCTTTTAAATTGAATTTTCTATTTCTATGAGCATTTTATCTACTCTACCCTAATTTTTGGTTGGTTATATTGTTTTTATAAATATCTCCTTGAATTTGGTGGCTTTTATTTTAATTTTATTAAGCTTTTTTGTTTTTTGTTTTAAATGTAGTCAAATTTATTAATTTTCTTCATCAGTTACTGCACTTGGCATCTAATTTTTTCCCTATCCTTAGATTGGAAAGATATTCACATTCATTTTAATGTTTTAAAGATTTGTTTTGATACCCTTCAATTTTCTGGACTTGATTTCTTTGTGTGTTATTAGTTAAAAGTTTTTTGTTGTTGTTGTTGTTGTTTTTTTTTTTTTTAAGATTTTATTTATTTATTTGACAGAGAGAGACATAGTGAGAGAGGGAACACAAGCAGGGGGAGCGGGAATGGGAGAAGCAGGATTCCCACCAAGCAGGGAGCCCGTGAGTTACAAGTTTATTTTATTTTATTTTATTGCACAATGATGATCAGTTTTTCCAGTTTCATTTACTTAAGGGTAAATTTTTATTTTTCCAATGATCTGCAATGGTACCTATATCATAAATCAAAGTACCATATATATTTGGGGCCATGTCTCGGTTTTTATTTGTTCTATTGGATCTTTTGTTCTCCCAGCACCATGTTACTTTAATAATTAAATCTTTGTAATAAATGTTTATATCTGTTAGGGCAGTTTTCCACCTACATTTGTTATTCTTCAAAATATTTTAACTACACTTAGCAATTAAATGTTTTGTATATATTTTAATACAACTTTTCAAGAGCAATAACAAAATAGCAGTATAACCTTGGTGGTATTTTGATTGGAGCTGTATTGACTCTATAGTTTCCTTTGGTAAAATTCTTATCCTTCTACTGTTGTCTTCATACCTACAAATTTCTCAATTTATTTAGATTTCTCCATTTATTTAGATTTTCTTTGTCTTTGAGTAAAGTTTTAATATATGCCATGCACAGAACTTGCATATATTTTTCCTTGATTTATTCCCAGTTACACTATATATTTTGTTGCTATTATAAATAATGCAATTCCCATTATGTTTCAAATTATTTATTTCTGGTTTATTAGTTGAAATTGACTGCTATAGTTTGAACCTAAGTCCAGTTCTCTTGTTAAATTTTCCTATATTTGTTGACATTTTTTGTTATATTCTTTTTAAGTGTAAAAAATTAATATAAATTACAAACATTTTTAATTGATTGTACATTGAATTTAATCATGTCTAAGTTGAGATAGCATTTTCAAAAAACACTTAAGTAACAAAAAGTAAGAGCCAAGATATCAAATGTTCAGAGAATGTAGATCATCTAAGTTTCTTAAATTTTGATGCTAAAATTTTAAATTAGTACAGCTCTTTTGGAAACATTATTCCACTCTCTTAAAAAAGTTATAAACACACATCCAAGAATTCCATAATTGAGCATATTCCACCCAAAAAATTTAACATGTGAGCTTAAAGACATGTGTAAGAGGACCCATAAAAGTACTGTTCATAATAACAACAAAAAAAGCCCCTAAGGGCACCTGGGTGGCTCAGTTGGTTAAGCGACTGCCTTTGGCTCAGGTCATGATCCTGGAATTCCAGGATCGAGTCCCGATTCGGGCTCCCTGATCAGCAGGAAGTCTGCTTCTCCCTCTGACCCTCCCCCCTCTCATGCTCTCTCTCTCAAATAAATAAATAAAATCTTTAAAAAAAAGAGCCCTTAAGTTCCCACCAGCTGTATGAAAAAAATCATTTTATAGTCACAGCATAGATTATAGAGTAGTAAAATTAATGAGCTAAATATGGATACAGTAACAGGGATATACCTTAGAAACATTGTATGAGGGAACAAAAAGAAAAAAGAAAAAACTTTCAGAGAGCAACATCAGTATAATCATTTTCAAAATTTTACAAACAATTGTAATTTTGTAAACACAAAAGTAAACAAAATACAGGTGAGAACACGTGAAAAGGAGCAAGAGAAAGAGAGAGAGAGAGAGAGAAATGAAGACAGGGAGAGAGAGAGAGAAAGGGAGAGAAAGAATGTGTGAAGATGTGACGTTGTATCTACCACTTAATAACTGACCAATTAGTTGAGCTTTGTTCCATACATCACCAGTATAAGCTGACATATCTAGCTCATGGTGGCCTAACAATGGAAAAGAACAAGCACAAGAAGTCCTAGTCCCTTCTTACCAGAAGAAATTTCATCAGGACAGTAAGAATAGATTTCTAAGGAAGAATATTATTACTTGAGTTGAATCTCCTGCCATAGCTCATGTTTTTTTATGATTTAGGTAGCTTAACTGGGAAGAGGTGTGCAAGACTGCTACATGGCTGTTCAATGAAGAAAGCACATCTTTAACACATTATTTGGCTTGTTTTGTAATTAAAGAGAAAGTCTGAGTCAACAGAGCTTGTGTGATTTAAAGAATAAATTCATTCAATTCTGTTCAAACCATATAAATTGAGCATCTTTATGTGCCTAGCACTCTGTGCAACACCCTGAATGAAACACCGCTATTTGAACTTCTTCTCCTTCCCTAGGAAACTACAACTCATTTGGCGACAACAAAACATCAATATATAAAACAATCTGAGTTGACCATGGAGCTGCTTTTAATCAACCTAACACAGTTGCTGGAAGCATCTACAGAATTAGTTTTGCTCAGCCATAAGTTCAATCCTAAAGTTAACATCATTGCCCTTGCTGATGTGGTTCTGGGCCAAGGTAGGCAAGAGGCTAACAAAATTTGTCCAATTTACTCTAAGCAATTTGATTTAACTGGCAGTTGTTACCTTTGTGTCCCATCTCCTGACAGGCAGATTTAGAGCCCTGCAATATCCAGTCAGGCTCCATGCCAGGATGTCAGGACCTAACTGTATCTGCCCTGGCTCTCCTTAGTGTAATCTCTATCAACAGCAAACGGATTAACATTTCACAGTCAAAACACTGGGCAGTGGCTAAAACTCCAAGTACTCTTTTGTGTGTGTAAAAGAAACTCTTCACTCATTTGGACAATAAACTAAAAAGACCTCACTTGTGCCCCAAACCTGGCAGGAAGCAACACATTTCTCCTTGAATTCAAAAGGATGGATACAATTTATAAATCTAAATGATTTGCATACATACAAAAATCTAAATCTCGAATCACCAATTGTGATGGCTCTGAAGTGGATTATGTTTATCCAGAAGGCATTTGGCTACTAGTACAAGCCTGAAAGTGTACTTGAAAATGTTCAAATGAAATAGTGCATGGTTGGTTATTTTTTTTGCTTAGAAGTATAGTGCTAATTTATGGTTGTCTGTATTTGCAATAAGGGTGGATGTTTTGTTGTATTGTAAAAACATGTATCTTCTTTTAGGGATATCTCTGTTCCACATGCATTAACTCACTGATGAAATGATGATAAACCAATTCATGCTCTGTGGAGCCATTCTTTTTTCCAAAAATTAGAATTGGCTTTCTCATTGCATCTGACTATCATAAGAATTTGGTCATAAAGATCTATGGATTGGGAACATAGCTACTCAATACACAATTGTTAAGTAAATCACTGAGTAAAGATTTTTGCAACTGCATTTTCAACAGGTTTATAGCATAAACTATGAGAGCCTATTCTGGTATGTTTTTCTTTTCTGACTTTCCTGAATTTTTCTGGCTCAGTCCAGAATTCATATAATTAAAAAATTTTCAATGCTTATATAAATATATGTATTTTTTACTGTCCTAACCATCAAATAATTGAAAGTTAAAATACAAAAGACATTTCAGAAACAGTTCTTCATCAAGAATTATGGTCTGAATTTTGGTCATTATTTTCTTTATTATCTTTACAATATACATTCAATCACAATCATTCAAAGACTTTTTTTTTTTTAAAGATTTTATTTATTTATTTGAGAGAGAGAGAGAATGAGAGTGGGGTGAGGGGCAGAGGAAGAAACAGACTCCCCACTGAACAGGGAGCCTGACTCAACCTGGGGCTCGCTAGATCCCGATCCCAGGACCTTGGGATCATGACCTGAGCCAAAGGCAGATACTTAACTGACTGAGCGACCCAGGTACCCTCAAAGACTCTTTTCAACAAGTGGCAGTGTAATAGTGTCCTAAGGCTTCCCACAAATTTGGTGCAGTTCTAAAGGAGACTTAAAATACAAAATCAAAGCATTATGGGAGTCACGCTCTCTCCAAAGGCTCTGGGAGGAAATCTTTCCTTGTCTCTTCCAGCTTCTGGTAGCTTCATGTGTTCCTTGGCTTATGGCAGGATAAGTCTAATCTCTACTTTTGTTTTCATATGGCTTTTCCCCCTGTGTCTCTGGATCTCAAATCTCCCTCTGCCCTTCTCTTATAAGACATCTGTCATTGGATTTAAGACCCACCCTAAATCCGAGATGATCTCATCTCAAGTACCTTAATTTAGTTACATTTGCAAAACGATTTTTACAAATAAAGTCACCTTCATGGGTTCCTGGTAGACATATCTTTGGAGGGGCCACAATTCATCCACTATAGGCAGTAAAGACCATAAAGGGACATCTATTTTATTGCAGGAAGAATTTTAGTTAGTAGCAAAAAATGGGCTATGCTAGTAAATTTAGGAAATATCTGTAGGTCAACCAGACTATGAAGGGAAATGAAGGACAAAAACACTGTGGAGAGGGCTATAGCGGATTTACATTCTTGCAGCTCTAAGAATGAGGTGATCCAAGAACACAGTTCAAGTTTGAACAGATGGAGGAATTCCAACGGTCATTGAGGCAGGAACCATTCTTGATTATTTAGGTTATAAGAGCCCTCCTCACTTCCTGATCATGATTATATAAAGAGAAAAAGCATATAGAAGTAGTTGTAATTACAAGAAAAGCAACATGTGTTTTAGCTATCTGAAACATACAAGCAAATCCCGAGATGAGTTTCAGAGATATGGGTACAGCAAAATATGAGGTCACACGAGAAAAGTTTTGAATAATGAATTTGCTATGAAATTGCAAAATTGACCAATGTCTCATTGATTTGGTTTATATTGGAATATTCCACAAATGGGATATTTGTGGATCTAAGTTGCCTTCCTTGTCTGGTGTGATAATGGACAGAAGAAAAAAAAAAAGCTAAAGGAAGATGATTAACTACATATGACAATATTGAACCTGAAAAACTGGTTACAAACCTAGGCCATCTGATAATTTCAAGACTAAGTTTAGACAAGTAAGTAGACTTGTGCAGCAATCTTGCACTTTCCTTGTACAACTTGATTCATTTGAGGCAAGGCTAATTTTACTGAGAGATATGTCCTTTTTAAAAGGCATTGTGACCGTCAGATTTATTTAAGTTTGCCACAAGAGTTGACCCTGCTCCTCCACCATTCTGACTGACACAGTTATAAGAGTTTCTTAATGCAATACTAGTTCCCAGTTCTATCTCAGAGCCTGTAGACCCTTCTCAGAGGTAGGTATTGTGAGAAAGAGAAAAGTGAACTTGTTCTAAATAAAGTACTGGACTGCGTCAGAAAAATTCAAGGAAGTCCAAAAAGGGATAGAGATCACAGCAGCGTTTTCTCTTATAGCTCAGGATATAAAATCTGTTGAGAAGTCAGTGGTCTCAATCTTTGCCCAATAACTTGCTCAACAATCATGTAATGAGTTACTACATACCCAGCCTATGGCGACTGTAAATTGTCATGATAGTCGAATAAAGGGAGAAAGCCAAAATCTTTATTAAGCCTTTGATCATGGATTAGGTCATACTCATATAGAAGAACCAGAATTGATATTATTAGTAATTTTAAAAAGAGAGAGGGAGAGAAATATCAATAAACTTCTATAAATTGCTTATTGCTAAAAGAACACCATATAATATGATTTATACCATGTTAAAAAGACTTATGATATCCAAGTAAAATGAATGAAATTCATTTAAATAAATCAGGATTAGGGCGCCTGGGTGGCTCAGTTGGTTAAGCGACTGCCTTCGGCTCAGGTCATGATCCTGGAGTCCCTGGATCGAGTCCCGCATGGGGCTCCCTGCTCAGTGGGGAGTCTGCTTCTCCCTCTGACCCTCCCCCCTCTCATGTGCTCTCTCTCTCAGTCAAATAATAAATAAAATCTTTAAAAAAAATCAGGATTAATCATGACTTTTAAGTTTTCAACAGATTCAGTAATAAACATTATATGATTTGGAAATGTGAGTTAAATTTGCTTTTCTTTAGGAGACTCTCATTAAAAGGGAAATGTGTAATACTATTTTTTTTTTTTTAAGATTTTATTTGACATAGAGAGAGAGACAGTGAGAGAGGGAACACAAGCAGGGGGAGTGAGAGAGGGAGAAGCAGGCTTCCCGCAGAGCAGAGAGCCTGATCGGGGCTCGATCCCAGGACCCTGGGATCATAACCTTAGCCAAAGGCAGACGCTTAACGACTGAGCCACCCAGGCACCCAGAAATGTGTAATACTATTAATCAATTTATTTGAGGTAGGAAATAGTTCCTTGATGAAAATATCCTCTTTAAAAAAGTGAGAACAAGGGGCGCCTGGGTGGCTCAGTCGTTAAGCGTCTGCCTTCGGCTCATGTCATGGTCCCAGGGTACTGGGATGGAATCCCGCATCAGGCTCCCTGCTTGGCAGGAAGCCTGCTTCTCCCTCTCCCACTCCCCCTTGCTTGTGTTCCCTCTCTCACTGTGCCTCTCTGTCAAATAAATAAATAAAATCTTAAAAAAATAAAAATAAAAAATAAATAAATAAAAAAATTAAAAAGTGAGAACAAAATATGATCCTGATATCATTTTGTGTTATTAAAATAAATGCATTAATTTATTTATTCATATAATTTCATTCAATATCTTTATTACAGATAAGATTTTAGAATCTACTATGCTGATGATAGTTGCATTAAGATCCAGGGAAAATGGAAGTTAGAATTTGGATAAAACTTCTCCTACATGAATATTCCAGTATCTGAACTGCTCTGGAAACTGAATAATTTATTATTGGCAAATGAGTAGCATGTATAGTAAGATACATAAAAATGTGATGATTGCCTAAAGAAATAGAATAAAACATGTTGTCAGAGTAAGACACAGATGTCTATTTTTTGAAAAAAAAAAAGTTGCTTTCATAATTGAGAAATAAAGTGATTTCTTTCATATAATTAGCATGACGGTGCTAAAACATATCAAATGCAATACATGATGGTTAATTTCCAAATATTTATCTAAAAATTACTAAGAACTCATTCTCACCAGGTGCTGTCTTAACTGCTTTTCTGTACTAGCATGTTGCTGAAAAAAACTCTATGAAGTAAAATTATTTTCCCTCTTTCATAAATCAGGTTACTGAAACACAAAAAGAACTCATTTGCCCAACGTTGCACAGATAGCATGTGGGACAGCAAAGAGAGGGTGACAAAGGAAATAAAAAAAGAACACATTTGATAAAGCGTGGTGAGATACAACAAAAAATAGGATTCTTTTTTTTTAAGCTCTCTTAGACATTCATGAAAAATCAGATGCACTTAAATAAATAAGGTAGGTTTTTCAGTATCTTGTAGGTAGTTATGTTTCTACATGCCATTTATTTCTAAAATGAATCCAGCCAAATCAACTAATATAAATAATAATTAATGTAAAAATTTTTATAGTAGTATCTTAACAGTTTGTATGTACCAGACATCTTTTAGAAACTGAAATAAAAATAATGTTCATGGTCAGATATGTTAAAATATATGCTGTTCAAAACACATCAAATAAAATTATGAAATTTTCTCAAGGGTATTTATTATAAAGCATTATTTTTAAGAATTTTAAAACATTTCTTCTATAGTTATTGGACCTTTTTGCAACACTCCTATAAACAAACTTTTTTGTATTCATTTAAAAATTATAAATCTAAACTTAGAGAAGGTAAGTGCCTTTCCCAAATGACACAAAACAAAACAAAACAAAGAAAACAAACAAGGAAGGACCCAAATGCAAGATCCTTGATTCCATACTTAATCCAGAATCTTTTACACTTAATTCTTTTGAGGGAAAAATGTCTGGCTTTAGCCATGGAAGCTGCTACAGTAATTGCTTTCAGTAGGCTGCATAAACATTTGGAAAATTTATTGTGTAACAAATACTTACTATAAGAGGGATCAATGCAAGGTGTATTCTACAATGTATTGTAATTTAGGGTTTGGAAAAAAAAAAAATATGAGCACTAGATAGTTTCCTTAGGGGGAAAGTTAAATACAAGAGAGAAAAAAAAAAAAAAAACATAGCAAATGCTTCCCTAATTTAGTTAATTTTGGAAAGGCAATCCTTTATATATGATTTATAAATTATGTATAAAATTCATAGGCTTGGCAAGACACAGTACCAGAAAATATACCCACTCTCCCTCCACATGCTATAATATTGTACAGAATGTTACAAAAAAATGTTAAATCAAAGCAGATTTATTACTGTCTAGGACTCTGGGTCTTTAAATTTTATAATATGCTTGTGCCTAAATAATTTACTAAGCAGTTTAAAACCCAAGATTATATCTCAGATCCAATAGATGTGAACCTCTCCCTGTCCATTGGTAACGAAGAACAGATTAAAGATTTCACTAATGAAAATGATTGAGATTAATCCAGAAAAGCTAGGACAGACCTTCCCAATAAATAAGCCGGCTTTAAACACTTAATCTGATGCGGCTAGGGAGAGTTTGATTAAAATTCTATCTCAAATTTATCTAATATTCAAGAGTAAAATATCTACTAAAACAGCTTTCTCTTTAACATGATTTTTTTTCCCTCCTCTTTGGCGCTGACTAAAAAAATCATTTAAATTGGAATAGACAAAAATGATTCCATCAACTTTATTTTCTTTGGTAAGAATCATAGCTGTGAATGAGTAATAAAGATAAAACTGCTCACTGACTTTTGGAAGGTCTCCCACTTGAGATTGAAGGTAACATAGTGTAAGTGTTGTATACCTGTTTTATTCTCTGGGTGACTATTCAATTCTAAAAGCTACATTAAAGGCTGTAACATTTAGAGCTAACAACGTTGACTGTTACTTTATACTCAAGTTAGTAATGCCAGGGGATGACTTATAGTAAGCAAGCAAAATGAAACTAGTTATTATGCTTACATTCAAACACACACTATTAAGTTGAAAGATGAGAAACAGAAATATTTCATAACTAACCCAAGTCTACAAAGATAGTAAATTCTAGTTAAAAGAACAAAACTCAGATTTTTACTGGCTGAACTCTCTAGCTACTAAATACTATACTCTCTCCTAAGCCACTAACAATTTATTTTAATCTTATATTATGTTTATAGAGTCTGTGAATGAACAGTGTTGATTCATGATAACACTTTTCAAATTTGGGAATCCCAGAAATTTTCTGGGGAAAAAAAAGTGTGAACTTACTGTTTGTTTACTGTCCCTAAAACAAAGATATAATATGCTTGTTTTTGTTGAATTTGGCATTTAGATATGATGCATTCTACATTAAAGAAAATATTTTTACATTAATTACAAATTTACTGCAGCCCTTGGACAAGTCAGGCAAATAATATGAAAACATCCTTTTAATCTTTCTGATGCACATTTTCCCTCTATTCAAGTGCAGTTCTTCATACCATAGATACAGATCAATATCCCCATCCATTATCTCTTTTCTCTGTTACTAAAGAATGTCTTTATCTTTACCATATCTGCTAAATCACTACAAATGTTTGAGTGAACTTAATTAAAAACAAACCCAAGCAACCAATAAACAAGTCTAACAAAAATCCTTCCTTGAACCTGTATCTTCTCTAATTTGTATGCTGTCTCTTTCCTTCCTTTTTTAGGCAATCTTCTTGAAATGTAACTTAAAGCCATTTCTCTTTTTATTCTCTTTATTTTTCATACTTTTTTTTTTTTTTTCATTCTTAATCCACTGCAATCTGGTCTCTTCCCCTACCATAGTACTGAAACTGCTGTTAAGAGTCACCAATATCCTCCTGATTTACAGGTAGGTAGCCATTTTAATTACTGAGCCTTGCTTTAAGTGCAGGGTTCCATATTCATGATGTATGATTTGTATTTACTATGGCAGACATAAGACTATGTGATTTTCTTCTGCTCTGTCTCTTCTGAGTCTACTTCTCAGCCTTCTCCTCTGTCCATTCTTTGTTGATATTCTTTTTGTTTCTTCTCATTCTGTACATTTTGACTGTACAAATTGATTCATGTTTATGGTTTTGACTATAAACATGACTCTGCTCAGTATAGTTATTTGGATCATGTGGAGATAGCTCAAGTTCCAATAAACATTCCAATAATAATATTCATTAATAACATTGATACTAAAAAACTAGCAACCATTTATTTTACCCATAATATATGTCAGACCATGTTCTCACTTTTATACATATATCTTTTAACTTTTACAATTATCCACCTAATAGATTGCCATGAGTTTTAAATGTGATATTTCTGGCAAGAAGTAAAAACTAGAATAGCGACAGCTTTATTATAGGAGCTCAACACATGAACATCTACTAACATATACATATTTTCATTATTTTTTTCTTAACTATTCTTCAACTAAAGTTTTTATTTTCTCTTTGACCCAAGAGAGTATGAGTGTTTACCTTAAGTCCTTTTTTGAAGTGTTGATAGTTGTTTTACTACATAATCAAACTACTATGAAGAATTTATTGAAAACTTCTGTGCATCTATATCTGTGTATTATCTATTATCTATCTATCTATCTATCTATCTATCGATCTATCTATCATCTATCTATCATCTATATCATCTATCATCATCTATCTATCATCTATCTATCTATGATCTATCATCTATCATCTATTCTATCTACCTAAGGTTTAGTGAAACCTTGAATAGGAGGCTTGCTTCCCAATTTTTTTTTTTTTAAGTTTTATTTAGTTAAGTAATCTCTGCACCCAGTGTGGGGCTCAAACTCATAACCCTTAGATCAAGAGTTGAATGACAGCCAGGAACCCCTCTTTTCCTAATTTTTAAGGTAGAGGTTATAGCAATCTTTTTTTTTTTTAAGATTTATTTTTTAATTTTTTTAATTTTTTTTTTATTTGACAGAGAAAGACATAGCGGGAGAGGGAACACAAGCAGGGGGAGTGGGAGAGGGAAAAGCAGGCTTCCCTTGGAGCAGGGAGCCCAATGTGGGGCTCGATCCAGGACCCTGGGATCACGACCTGAGCCAAAGGCAGACGCTTAATGACTGAGCCACCCAGGCACCCCTCAATAGTTTTTGATCAAATAAAGTAAATTAGTCTAATGTGTTTTGTCTATACAGTCTGTCAAAAATTGAGAGATGTGTTAGAATTTCTTTCCACTGCTATTTTTGAAGTATAATTGGCATACAATATCTTATTAGTTTCAAGTGTGCATAATAGTGATTCAATATTTAATATATTATGAAATAATCCCCATGATAAGTCTAGTTACCATTTGTCACCATAAAAACTTATTATAATATTATTGCCTATATTCCCTATGTTCTACATTAATTATATCCCATGACTTATTTATTTTATAACTAGGTGTTTTTACTTAATTCCCTTCACCTCTTTTGTCAGGTCCCAACACCACCCCTCTGGTACCCAATAGTTCATTTCTTGCATCTTTGGGTCTGCTTCTGTTTTCTTTTATTTGTTCTGTTTTTTAGATTCTACATATAATTGAAATCATGCAGTTATCTGTCTTTTTCTGTTACTTATTCCATTTGGTATAATACTCTCTAAGTCATTCCATGTTGTCACAAAAGGTGAGATTTCACCTTTTTTGGCTGAGTAATACTCTATTACTATACATGTTCTTTATCCATTTATCTATTGATGGACACTTAGATTGTTTCTGTATTTTGACTATTGTAAATAATGCTGCAATTAACATAGAAGTGCATATATGTCTTCAAATTGGTATTTTCATTTCTTTCAGATAAATACCTAGAAGGGGAATTGCTGGATCATACAGTATTTCAATTTTTAACTTTTTGAGAAAACTCTATACCACTTTTCATAGTGGCTACACCAATTTACATTCCCACCAACAGTGTTTTAAAAGAGTTTCATTTTGTCCACATCCTTGCCAACACTTGTTATTTTTTGTCTTTTTTTTTTTAAAGATTTTATTTATTTATTTGAGAGAGAATGAGATAGAGAGAGAGAGAGCATAAGAGGGGGGAGGGTCAGAGGGAGAAGCAGACTCCCCGTTGAGCAAGGAGCCCGATGTGGGACTCGATCCTGGGACTCCAGGATCATGACCTGAGCCGAAGGCAGTCGCTTAACCAACTGAGCCACCTAGGCGCCCTATTTTTTGTCTTTTTTGATAATAGCCAATCTGGCATGTGTGAGGTGATATCTCATTTTGGTTTTGATTTGCATTCCCTGATGATTAGTAATTTTGAAAATCTTTTCATGTGTCTGTTGACCATCCACTGCTATTTTGGTTAAAGCAATTACTCTAAATATCTCCAAAAATAATCACAGTATATTTTTAATATTTTATTGAGATTAAATTTACTGAATATAAAATTAGCCATTTAATTTTATTTCTTTATTAAGGTATATTTGACATACAACATTAAATTAGTTTCAGTTGTATAACTTAATGATTTGATATTTGTATATACAGTTGACCTTTGAGCAACATGGGTTTGAATTGTGCAAGTCCACTTACATGCACAGATTTTTTCAATAAATACAGTACAGTACTATAAGTATATTTTCTCTTCCTTATGATTTTTTCAATACCATTTTATTTTATTTAGCTTACTTTATTATAAGAATACAGCATGTGATAAGTATAACATACAAAGTATGTGTTAATCAGCTGTTTGTATTATTGGTAAGGGCCCCAGTCTGTAGTAGGCTACTAGTATTTAAGTTTTGGGGGGAGTCAAAGTTATTGTGGGTCTTCAATTGCACAGGGGATTGCTGTCCCTACCTCCGGCATTGTTCAAGGGTCAACTTATTTGACCCTTGTTTCAAATTGTGTTTCAAAATGTTCACCAAAATAAGTCCAGTTGATATCTGTCACCATACAGAAGTTACAGAATTTTTTTTATGTTGCGAACTTTTCTTCAAGATTTTATTTAAATTCAAGTTAGTTAATATATATTATATTATTAGTTTCAGATGAGAACTTTTAAGACCTATTCTCTTATCAACTTTCAAATATGTAATACAGTATTATTAACCATGGCCACCATGCTGTACATTGCATTCCTGTGACTTATTTATTTTATAACTGGAAGTTTACCTTTTGACTCCCTTCACTTATTTCACTCACCCCAAATTAACCATTTTGAAGTGAACAATTCAGTGGCATTTAGTACATTCACAGTATTGTGCAACTACCCCTCTATCTAGTTCTAAAATATTTTCATCATATCAAAAGAAAAGTGCATAGTCATTAAGCGGTCACTCCCCATTTTGCCAACACTCAGCCCCTGGGGACCACCAATCTGTGTTCAATCTCTATGGCTTCATCTGTTCTGAATGTTTCATGTAAAGGGAATCATACAGGATGTGACTTTTTAATGTGACTTTTTTCACTTGAAATGATATTTCTGAGATTCATCTACATATTGGCATATATCAATACTTATTTTTGTGGCTGAGTAATATTCCATTGAATACATGTATTATAGTTGGTTTATAAGATTTTTATTTCATAAATGCTCTTTATCATGTTGAGGAAGTTTCCTTTTTATTTATATTTCTAGCTTTCTGAGTTTTTTTTTTAATATAAAAGAGAATTGGAATTAGTTAAATGCTTTGTAAAGCAACAACTGTGATGGTTATATGTTGCTTTTTCCTTTGTTATATTAACATGGTGTTTTACATTGATTTATTTTCTTAGTTTTGAATCATCCTTACATTCTTGAGATAAATCCCACTTGTCATGGTATATAGTCCTTTTAATATACTGTTTCATTTTCTAGTATTTTATTTTTTTGCATTTATATTCATAAAGAAAATTTGCCTACACTTTTCTTTTCTTCTAGTGTTTTCACTGGCTTTGTATGAGGGTAATACTTTCCTGCATAGAATGAGTTAGGAAGTATTTCTTCCTTTTCTAGGTTTTGGAAGCATTTTAAGATAATTAATGTTAATTCTTTAAATATTTGATGTAATTCACTAGTGAAGTCTTCTTGGTTCTGGACATTTCTTTTTAAGACATTTTTGATTACTGATTAAATCTCTTTACACGTTATAGGTCTATTCAAATTTTATATTTCTTCCTGAGTCACTTTTGGTAATTTGTGTTTCCAGGAATTTGCACATTTCATTTAGATTGTGTAATTTGTTGGCATTTGGTAATTCATGGTATTCCCATATAATATATTTTTACTTTTTTCTGTGAGGTTGGTAGTGTAACTGAACTAATGTGGCTTTGCTTTTTGGTGAATTACAGTAGAAACTACACCAGGTAGAGTTGTTGCAAAGTAAACTTTATTTGGAACAAATAAGGACATCAAGGGAAATAACTTGCAAAGGGGAATAACTTCCAAAGTCATGACTCCTCAAGCAAGGGTGGATGGGTTTCTTTCCTTTAGGGTAGAATGAATAAATAGGGGAGCCTTGTCATTGTATTTATTGGCAGGCATAATGTGTCACATATGCTTTAAGGAAACATACTTATACATATACTGTATGTTATGTAAATGAGTCTGTGCTCCTCCTTGGGAAAGATTTTAGTATTATAATGAAGCAAAGGTAACTGTCAGTCACTCCGTGGATCCCTTCCCCACTCCATGGGTCTGTCTACTCAGGCATGAGTGAAAGATTGAGTTCAAACTGGTCTAGGTGGTCTGGGCTGGCTGGAATTCTTTGTCCATGTAGTTGGTATTCTTGAAGGGTAGCTTTGATTTCCAACAAGGGATGCTTTGCCTGAGTTAAGAAACAAGCTGCAAAGAAAAGCTTAAGGAAAAATTGGGGGCAAAGGTTTGTGGGCACAAAAGGTGATTGATTTATTTGATTCACTCAATTGTTTCTCTGTTATCTACTTGTTTACCTCCACTATAACCATTACTGTTTCTTCCATTCTGCTAAATTTTGGTTTTATTTGTTCTTCTTTTTCTATTTCCTAGATTTGTAAAGTTATTACTAATTTGAGATCTTTATTCTTTTTAACATAGGAGGGAGAAAGAGAGAAAGAAGGAAGGAAGGAAGGAAGGAAGGAAGGAAGGAAGGAAGGAAGGAAGGAAGGAAGGAAGGAAAAAAGAGAAAGGAGGAAATAAAGAAGAAAGAAAAGAAAGAAGAAAGAAAGTAAAAAGAAAGAAAAAAAGTAAAAAGAAAGAAAGAAAGAAAGAAAGAAAGAAAGAAAGAA